>NW_024081185.1:767218-778251 GCF_003009895.1 Hyaena hyaena | reverse complement strand
CACACACGCGGGAACACGGGCGCCGTCCCCCCCACACACGCGGGAACACGGGCGCCGTCCCCCCCACACACGCGGGAACACGGGCGCCGTCGGCCTGCGCGTGAGCAGCGGAGTCGGGTCTGGAACCGCCCGGCACGGCCGCGGGCTGTCATGGACTTGACTGCTCAGGACCGAGGCGCCGTCCCGGTTACCTGTGTCCACCCCGGTCCCTGGGGGGTTGTACTTTGGGTGGAGGGTATGAGGAGTGCGCCCCGTAATACCTGCAAATAGAGACTTTCCGCACTTACTCAAATTCATTTACAAACTTTCGCAAAGGCCGGAATAGAGTCCCAGCTGACGGAGCTGCGTCTTCCTTCCCTAAGTTCCCGGGATTTGAAGGGGAGTTGAAACGTCATCTAACCTGTAACCCCCGGAACAGGCCTCGGCTCTGATTACTGACTTTCGGTTACGGTGTGCACACAGCACGGACATTCAGCAACTGTACCAGCTTTGAGTTAATAACCACCTAGTCATAGGAAAAATATCTTCATCTTCACCCGGGCAGGAAACATGGCGTCTCCTGGGAACTCGTTCATGGAGAAAGTGCCTGGAAGACAGTCGTCCCGGGATGGCTGGGCTGCGGCTCCGTGGGAGCGTCCATCTCAGTGCTGACTGAAGAGCTTCTCCCCGGGAAGCCACACAAGGTGCTAGAGTTTACCGTGTGCATGAGCTTGGGGGACGGGAGGGTCACACTATGTCCCGTTCTCATTAATGTAGAGACGCAGCTGCCCCTCCCCAGACACCCCTTGAAAAGGTCCTAGATCAGATCATGCATCTGGTTCCTCTCCTTCTGTTCACAACAGTGGTGGTCACACCTACAGTCAGCTGTGGCTCTGAGTCTCCAGGGATCTAGGGAGTCCTGTTCCCCCCCCTTGGGGCTGCCTTGGACACAAGGTTTGCAGTGTAAATAAATGAACATAAATTAAATGAAGTAAATGAATTCTGAATGGTGGGAAGACACCACGGATGGACTCAAGCTTGGCATAGTTCGGGGTTATCTGTCCTGATTCATAATAGGAGTTGTTAATATTTGAAAGTAAAGTATTACTGTTAACTTACTTTTCCAAATTTTTAGTGTAGGAAGATACTTATAACGTAAAACCCACCATCTTAACCATTCAAGTGCACAGCCCGGGGGGATTAAGCACATTCACTTTGCTGTCGAACCATCACCACCATCAGTTCCAGAAGATTCTCATCTCACAAAACTGGAACTCGGTCCCCATTAATCATCCCCCACTCTCCTCGCCCAGCCCCTTCCCCCCATTATCTGCTTTCTGTCTCTGTGGCCTTGGCTGCTCTGGGTGCCTCATGTGAGTGCAGTCAGAGCGTGTTTGTCCTTCGTGATGGCCTAATTCACTGAGCACACAGTTTCCGAGTTCACCCCTGTTGCGGCATGTGTAGAAATCTCCTTTTTTAAGGCTAAATGATATCCTTTGTAGGTACAGAGCACGTTTTATTTATCCGTCTGACTATCAATGGACACTTGGGTTTCCTCCACATTTCAGCCCGTGTGAATATTCCTGTAATGAGCACGGGATACAGATGTCTCTTGAGACCCTGCTCTCACGTCTCTGGGGAAAACATCCAGAAGTGCAACTGTTGACCATATGGTAATTCCGGCTTTGCTTTCTTGGGGAGACTCCACACAAGTTCCCGCAGCGGCTGCCCCGTTTACATTCCCATCAAGTGCCCGGGTCCCAATTATCAGCTTACAGGAACGGAGAGCTAGTAAGGGGAGGCTAAAACAGCTGTTTGCCCAGTTAGCTAACTTAGGTGGGACTGGGAAAATTCCGAGAAACATGACGGACTCCCAAAGAGTGGACATGTGAGGAGACCTCCCCCTCCCCACAAACACATGTGCAGATGGCTTCACTGGTAACTTCTACCAGGCACAGCTCATAAAATCTTCCAAGAAAAACATGAATACTTCCCACCTCCCTCCCTGAGACCTCTTTACTGTAATATCAGAGTGAAGTAAAGATACCATGAAAAAGAAAGGAACAGATCAGTACTCTTATAGATGCACAGATCCTTAGCAAAATACAAGCAAACAAAGTACCGAAACATATAAATTATACATCATTACAAGTAGCGTTTGTGTCAGGAATGTAAGCCTGATTTGATATCAGAAACTCAAGCAGTGTGACACACCCACTAGGAGCATAAGGGACAAAAACCACATGATCAGTTCAACGGGTGCAGAAAAATAAATTCATGATTGAAAAACTAAGAAAAAATAAAATCTCACAAAACCTGGGATAGAAGGGAACTTCTTCACCCAGGTAAAAGGCATCTGAACGTTCACGGAAACCCATGGAAAAGATAAGTCACTCTCAATGGTGGCAGAGGGGCTGCGGAACGATGCAGTGACATCTGCTCTTATCAATTCAGCCTTCTGCCAGAGGTTCTAACGAGGACAATTGGCCTAGAAAAAGAAAAAGAAAAAAAGAAAAAAAAAGGATTTGAAGGGAGAAATAAAGCTTTCTCTGTTTGCAGATGACGTGATCTTGTATATAAACACATACTCCAAAGAAATCTGCTAAAAATTACTAGATGTAATAAATAAGTCCAATAAGGTTACAGGAAACAAAATCAACATGCAAAGTCCAGTCTTTTTGTTGTTTTTTTTTATATTTTTATTTATTTCTAGGAGACAGAGAGAGAGAGACAGCGTGAGCAGGGGAGGGTCAGAGAGAGAGAGGGAAACGCAGACTCTGAAACAGGCTCCAGGCTCTGAGCCGGCAGTCAGCACAGAGCCCGACGCGGGGCTCGAACCCACGAACCGCGAGATCATGACCTAAGCGAAAGTCGGACGCTTAACCGACTAAGCCACCCAGGCGCCCCAAGTCCAGTCTTTTTATACTACCAGTAAACATTTTCAAAATTATATTTTAAAAATTACCATTCTCAAGAGTATTAAAAATAATAAAATACATAGGGATATATTTTTAAAAATGTAAGTTGTCCACACTGAAAGCTACATAACATTGTTGAAATAACATAAGGAAGATCTAAATAAATTGAAAGATATCCCACGGTAATGGATTCGAAGCCTTAATATCGTTAGGATGGCAACATTCGTAAAATCAATCTACAGATTCAAAGCAATCCTTAGCAGTCCTTAGCAATCCGTATCAAAATTCCAACTGGCTGAAACTATAAAACTGCTTCAAGAAAATAGCCAATTAAATCTGTGTGACCTTGAGTTGGGTCATCTCTTAGCTACAACACCAAAAGCACAAGTAGCAAAGGAAAAAGTAAACTGGGCTTCACCAAAATTAAAACTCTGTGTTGCCCATGGACCTAACTCAGAAAGTTAAAAGACAAAACCCACAGAATAGAAAAGACTTGAAAAATCATGTACCAGGTAAGAGACATGTGTGAGCATAATGCTCACACACAGATGATGCTTGTGCCCACGTGACAGGACTTCAGAGGCCACGCCAGAGTCCCCTCACGGTGCTGCTGCATGAGGGACGTAAAACGTTATCGTGTGTCTGTATGCAGAGAACAGTGTTTACTCGTGAGCACAGTAGCGCCCATACTTCAGGGAGCTCTGTCAAGAGTGGGGCCAGCCAGGAAGCACAAGTAAATGGACCCCGGCATCCCCACCCTGTTTCTCAGAAGTAGAGTCACTTGGTGACTAAGTTTTGCCCGGCAAAAAGGCAACACTATTAAAATAATATAATCGTGAGGACACAAGGGAGCTAGATTTGGACCTATTTGTAGAAATTTCTAGAAATTCAGATCAACCCCTGCTGCGTTGCTCCAAATTGGCCACAGTAATACCTCTTGCTTGGTTCAATAATGAAATAGGGAGAATTGTTGCTGGATTTTTATGCAGGAAGCTTTGATTACTTACATCTAAAATAAGGTATGTGTATCTTACCCATCAGCCTGTCACTTTTCTATCTGTCCGGGGAGATGAAGAGGCTCCCACTCGCACTTAGGAACTTCAGCTGCAATGAGAACTGTGTTCCACAGACGAATCTAAAATCAACACGGGCAGCCTAATGGGTGATTACTGATAAAATCAATTTTTCCCACTTGCATGTCTTTTCTCATTAATCCCATTGTTAATGAGAAAGAACGAAAGCATAAAGGGCTCATCTGCAGGGACAAGAAGAGAGAATTAGCAGTTGGCGACTCAATATTCCATTGTGCTTCGGGCTGTCAGCTCTCTGCAGCAAGGTGACTAAGAGGTAGAAGAACTTTCACCACTGAGCATGGATAGCATATAAAAACTTAATAACTTTTCTACATACACATTGTTTGGAGAGGAAAGTGCTTAATCACGGGTGAATTAAATGCAGATTAAATTACTAAGAAATGTCAGACACATTCAATATCTACAGTGATGAGGGAAGGGACTTCAGGGGAGAGACAGATTCTTGGAAGAAGGATATAATGAAGCAACTTTATATTCTGAGCTATTAACTGGTAGCTCACACATTGAAAACTGTTCGTATTTGTCATAAAGTGAACGCAGTGTGCACCAGGAAAGCACAGAGCCCCTCCAGAATTGAGGACAGCCACACGACGCTGATACGGAAAAATGTGGCACTGTGTCAGCGTACCATCCGAGCGGCTGTATAGAGTCTCTCTGTAACCATTTCCCCCGTGTGAGTGGTACTTACGTCATCTCCTCAAGCCACGACCGGCACGGTTCAGTGCAAGAATGTAGGCCAAGAGCGCTTGGGTCTCGGACAGCTCTGAGCTCCTCCATTGCTCCCTCCACTCTACCTCTGGGCACGTGGTCCCTGAGCACTGCGGGCTCGGGGGCCTGTGTCGGAACCCTGAGCTCTGTTGCCATTCTGCCGTTGGTGTCTTAATGTCAAAATTAATGTTCCAGGAACATGATGAACTCTTTAATGCGTAGGAGCTAGAGTCGGGAAAAACAGTTACCATCTTGGTGTAAAATGCCAGTTGTATATGAGTTAGCGTTCATGCTGTGTCTGCGGGTGGCTGTTTTGGTTATTATTTGCTGCCATTTTCAAGTGCCTGCTATTCTGGGCTGTCTCCCCAAATGCAATATTTATTCTGTATGACAGTTTTTCTTTTATTCCAAGAAAAAATATTACTTGGTCCTAGTATCATTTATATATCCAAATTTAAGATTATATAGGCCCCTTGAAACACGAGACTAAACACATAAATGTGTAACAGATAACCCTGAAGATGTGTCTGCCCCCAGGCCCCCACCCCAACTCTTCCAGCTGAAGACAGGAACGGCCAGGTGTGCAAAATTATAAATAGTCCTCACCATAGACTTAAGTATCTACATATTTCTCTCACTAAAAAATTTGGGTTTATATCATCTGTATTCCTCTCCAAAAATGTTTAAGAAGAGTCAACCATGGGCATGTTGCTGATTAAATGTATATTGAAACCTGTTATGTGTTCATCTATTACGTCCTCATACACGTCCACTAACGCCAACAATGCCAACAATGCTGCAAAGTATCTTGACAGACACACGTGTTCAGGCGCCTTTATTTCTGTGGGACAGAACCTTAGAAACCTGTTTAATGGGGGGCGCCTGGGGGGCTCAGTCAGTTAAGCGTCCGTCTTCAGCTCAGGTCATGATCTCACGGTTCGTGGGTTCGAGCCCCGCGTCGGGCTCTGTGCTGACAGCTCGGAGCCTGGAGCTGCTTCGGATTCTGTGTCTCCCTCTCTCTCTGACCCTCCCCTGCTCACACTGTCTCTCTCTCTCAGTCAAAGAAGACTCCCAGGGTCCTGGAGGCCTGGCGATCGTCACCCTAAGCTGGTTTTCCCTCCAGCAAAGCATGAGCATTAAGACAGCAGGGGGTTCCTGGAGGAGGCGCCGCCTCAAGTATCTGTCCCTGGGCTGCGGGTCGTAAGGAGACTGAGTTCTACCCGCCATTTCCTGCGTCCTCTGCCCCCACATCGCTGTGGAGGGTGAGGGAGACTCCAGAAGGCCTGCGAGCTCTGTCAGTTAACCCCTTGTTTCCCCGTTCCCTTGTTCTTGGGCAGCCAGGAGTGCCCGGGAATGTCACACAGACCCACCCGGGAGGGGGGCAGGGGGTGTTTGCAGCCTGTCCGCTCGCCTTCTGCCCCCTCGCCTTCTGCCCCCTCACCAGCACACTCACACGGCACCCACGGCACCCCTGCGGGATCTTATCTAAGGGGATTTTTATTGGAAATCTGCAACACGTCCATAGTGACTTTGTCCAAGGACAGGGACGGCACTCTGGACGACCAGTCCCCCAGCTCCTGACAGACGGTCTTCTCTGTATGACTTCCCACGGGGGCAGCAGGCCCAGCTGGTTGTTGGCAAGGGGTTGCTTGTCATTGCCCACCCACTGACGTCCCGCCAGTCACTGAGGAGGCTTCACGGGAGACATTTGTCAAGGGGCTTCCTGGGCCTCAGCTTCAAGGCTTTAGAAGCCATAGCTGTTCACTGTAGAGCAGACGCATCTCGCGGGGATGCCAGCCTTACAAGAAATGGACACATTTAGCCAACAAACCTCCTCACAAAGGATGCACTGTTCCCCGTGCGACAGTTTAAAGATCAAAAACTGACCTTTCCTTCCCCAGACCTGCTCACCTGGCCTTCTCCAATTTAGCCAACAGCATGTCATCCAACCAGTTGCCATGATAGAAAGTTCTAGTCTTGTTCTGACTGGGTTTTCTCTTAACCTCATATCCAGTCCATCACTGATTGCTCTTTACTCAAATCTGAGCATCTTTCTTCAGCAGGGATTGACAAGCCTTCTGTGTAGACAGATGTTACATATTTGAGGCTTTGCTGGATGTGAGACGTCTAGGAGGCCATGCACATCTGCCTCTGCAGCAGTGAAGCAGCCATGGATGCCATGGAAACAGAAGAGTATGGCCATATTCCAATAAAACTTTATTTACAAAAATGGGGGAAGGGCCACATTTGATGGTGGCCCATAGTTTCATGATTTTGTCTTCATAATGCAGACACGTGATGTGTCCTCACTGACTTTTCTAGGTAACATTAGAACTATTGTCTTGCAAATTCAGTTAGAATGTGGTATGAATCCGGGGCGCCTGGGTGGCTTAGTCGGTTAAGCGTCCGACTTTCGCTCAGGTCATGATCTCGCGGTTCGTGGGTTCGAGCCCCGCGTCGGGCTCTGTGCTGACTGCCATCTCGGAGCCTGGAGCCTGTTTCAGTCTGTGACTCCCTCTCTCTCTGACCCTCCCCTGCTCATGCTGTCTCTCTCTCTCCTAGATATATATATATATATATATTTTATATATATATATATAAAAAAGAATGTGGTATGAATCCAAGTGGTTCTGCTGCCTCATGAATCTCATCTTTTCAAGTTTTCTATTTCTTCTTTGGTCAATTTTGGTGATTTGTATTTTGCTAATAAAATACTCACTAAAACAAATTTTTTTGAAATGCACTAAAATAGAGTTGTATGTGAAATTTCGTTTTTATTACTTGATTTTACTTCTATCTCCAGAGACTTTTAGTTTTATCCTTTTTTAAATGGTTTTTTTTTTATTTTTTTTTATTTATTTCTAAGAGAGAGAGAGAGAGAGAGCGTGAGCAGGGGAGGGTCAGAGAGAGAGGGAGTCACAGACTGAAACAGGTTCCAGGCTCTGAGCTGGCAGTCAGCACAGAGCCCGACGCGGGGCCCAAACCCACGAACCGCGAGATCATGACCTAAGCGAAAGTCGGATGCCTAACCGACTAAGCCACCCAGGCGCCCCAGTTTTATCCTTTTTTAATAAGACCACATTATTTTGTAATATACATTATGAGTCTTTTTCAACATTAAATTCTGCTGTTCATAAATTTTTAATTTGAAACTTAAGGTAATTCTTCAGATTATAAAACTTTATTTGTTATTTGGTTATTCTCTGCCTCATTTATTCCGAAACTTAAGTGTTTTGAATATTTTATTTCTTCTTATATTTCTGTCATATTTACAGTAAATACTGAAGTATTTATAATTTCTTCTTATATTTACTGTAATAGGGCCTTTTCCCCATTTATCCCTCTCGTAATTCCCCACTTGGTATTTTGAACATTAGTGTGTTTTTTCATGATCAAACCTCCCTCAAGTTTGGAGAGAAGTGTGTCAGCCATTCTCTTTGGAGTTTGTATTAATGATGCTTAACCTGTACATACGACTCCTGCTTCCTCTGTTGTTTCCAGCTAAGTGCTTCTAAATTGCAGACGAATGTGGGTCACCGACCTGTGATGTGACGTCACCACAGTTCAGAGGCTTCCTAACCTGCCCCTTCCTGCTCGCGCACCTGGCAAGGAGAGACCCAGAAGCGCCCTCACCCCTCTCCTGAGCAGCGCTGGCCTTCCAATCTGGATGCCTCACTGGGCATGGGCATCCCAGCTAAAAAAAGAAGTTTTAATTGTCTCCTTTTCCATTTCAAAATTAAAGTATGAAATTCTCAGGGAAGAAACAATGTTCACGTGTTGGGCTCAGAGCAGGTGAGGGCCTGGGGTTTGGAATGAGGGGGTTACTGTTACTACGGTGACCAAATTTCATTGAAAAGTCAAGTCGCCTCAAGAGATAGGTCCCCAAAGGAGATGACAATGTGACAGAGATCTTTTTCCTGCTGTAAAATGTAAGATGATTTTAGATACTAAGTTACAGTCCCATCCCAACAACAATGGGCGCCGTGGCAGAGTGCGGTCATCTGTGCCCTGTGTCCCGGCTCCAGAGTGCACACGGTGGCCAGTTAGGCCCAGACACGAGATTTTGTGACCTACCCAGCACATTGTCACTGCTTTCACAGCAGGTTGTCTGAAGATATGAATGTGCATGTTCTGTTTTATCCTGTTATGTTCTGACACCTTCCAGGGTTCACTTCCGGGCCTGAAGCCCCCCGATCTCACGTTCTCTGCGAGCTGGGCAGCTGTGGGAGACGCTCAGCCTGAACCAAAGCAATAAAACAATCAAGGCGTAAACATAGCTGTAAAACGCGGTTCCATATTTTCAGGTTTGCTCTGTTTTATGATGGAGCGTGAGGCCCGACTCCACAGAGAATTACGTGCTCTGTATGTCAGAGGAAATCATAGGGAAAAACAGAAGGGCAGGAAAGAGACAGACTGAAGGTTCCCAACGCCAAAGTGGCATCATGCATCTTGTCACAGCTGCTGAGATGCTCAGGCCAGGAGAGGCAAGGGGGGTTCACATTCGGGCCGGACGGTGTGGTGCTTGGGGAGGGCGGCCTATGGGCTCAGCAGCCTGGACGACGCAGGCAGGTGGAGCAGAGGGCAGGAGGGGTGCCCCCGGGAGCGCAGGGGGGCGCAGGGGGGCTGCCCCCACTCAGAGAGAGGCCCAGCTCCCCGATCCCCTTCCTGCGTCTGCCCCCAGAGTCCTGGGAACATCACCCCAGATCCCAGCCCCGGAGCGAGAAGCTTCCCCAGAGCAGCTGGGCTCCGGCTCGCGCGCCCGTGCGAGTGCCCGTGGAGAGCAGGCCTTGGTACACGGAGGATGGGGCGATGTGATCACACGGGCAGAGGCTGGTGCCACGTGGCCGTAGGCCCAGGGGGGCAGGTGGGACCCTCCCCTAGAGCCCCCGGGGGAGCACAGCCTGTGGACCACTCACGGTTGGACCTCAGCCTCTAGACGGAAAGAGAACACAGCTCTGGGGTTTCTAACACCCGGACTCTGTCTTCCTTCAGAACAGAGCTGCCCGGGGGTGGAGGGGACAGCCGTCAGTGGCGGTGTGTCTGTGTGCATGTCTGTGTGCACGTATGTCTGCATGTGTTTGTGCGTGAGCCCATGTGTGTGTGTGTCAGCGTGTATGTGAGCATATTGCATGTGTGCATGTGTGTGTCTGTGTGTCTGTGTCTGTGTGTGTCGGTGTGTCTGCATGTGTCGGTGTGTGCCTGTCTGTGTGTGTGCATCTGAACGTGTGTGTCTGTGTGTACACGTGTGCATGTGTGTGTGTTTGCCTGTGTGTGTCTGTGTCTGTATGTGTGTGTCTGTGTCTGTATGTGTGCATGTGTGCGCGTGGCTGTGTGTGCACATATGCGCATGTCTGTGTGTGTGCACGTGTGCGTGTCTGTGTCTGTGTGCTGCCTGCATGCACATGCACTTCCTTCAGGAAGTGTGGGCTGGATCAGCTGCGAGGGCGGCGCGGTCCGACGGCACGTCCGGGGAGGGAGATGGAGGAAGAGCCGGGAGGCTCCGGGCTGTGTCGACCTCAGTTCACAGCTGGTCTCGCTCCAGCCTCCGCAGGGTCACCCCGAACGGAAGGTCTGCGGGGCCGCAGTGCCCGCCTGGCCGTGGTCGTCGCGCCAGCAGTGCCCTGAGCACAGTCTCCCCGGGGTCTGCGCTCTGGGCTCAGGTAGACATGGAGGCTCCCGGCCGCCTCCCTGCGGGGCCAGCTCGTGTGCCCTCCCTCCCCACACGCCCCTTCCCCGCGAGGTGGCCACACGAGGCCGTGTGCGTGCTGCCCGCTGCTGCAGGGACGGGGTGCCCACCCGCGCTGCCCCCCAGCCAGACCGATCCCCCACATCGTCCCCGCCCTCGGGGGTGCCCCTCGAGAGTCGGGGACCCACAGTTCCTGAGACGAGATCCTTACACGTTCCAGTACTTTGGTGACAGGACGGGGTCCTTCTCCCGGAGGCTTTGCTACAATCCCGATTGAGCAGATACATGAAGATTATGTCGTCCAACCATTTGGTTAGTTTTTATCAAGTTCTTCCCCACCATCCGCAACGTGAGACCTTTCCAGACCTGACGTGTCTACTGTCCACGGAGCCCCCCACAAACACATACACACACACCACACACACCCCCACAGACCCCCCCAACCCCCACACCCCCCCAGACCCCCCACAGCCCCCACGCACACACACCCACAGACCCCCCACACTCCCCCACACCCCCATACCCCCACACCCCACACACACACCCCCCACACAGACCCACAGACCCCCACACACCCCACACACCCCCCATACACCCACATCCACACACACACACAGACCGCCCCCACAGACCCCCAGACACACACAC
>NW_024081185.1:706312-766681 GCF_003009895.1 Hyaena hyaena | reverse complement strand
AACCTCAGTGTCTCCCGCCTCGGCAGCTGTTCTACAAAGGAAAGCTTCAGGACCATTTTAACATCTGGAATATGCAATTTTAATCTCCAAACGGAGAACTGGGTGTCTCCTCAGCTACCTCACAAGATCTCACTGATTCATCTCCTTGAAAAGATTTTATTTACTGATCCCTCTGCTGTATTTTAAGCAGCTGTTTTAAATAGTATATTCAGGCTAACCAGGAAACAGAGAAGACACAAAATTTCCAAAATCAGAAAAAAAAGAGAGGCGGACATTTCATTTGTGAGTTCATGGATATTAAAAGGATAATAAAGCATACCATGTGTAAAAAAATAAATAAATAAATAAATAAATAAATAAATAAATAAATAGTATATTCAGAAAGGACATTTGCAGGCTTTTACCAAGGAACTTAATTTGGTGAGGCAGCCCCTCCATCCAGAATGAAAACCAGAATGAAAACATTTATCTCTCACCCAATTTTCAGTGTGGACGTTGACCTTCCACACTGGGTGGGCGTCAGGGGTAAAGAGACCGATATGTGAAAACAGCTGGATTTGTGTTTCATGCATTTTTTGCCAATGCTCTGCTTTTATCGCACTTCTCACATTTTCAGCACAAAGGGTAGAAAATCTCCGTAATTCCCACAGAGCCCAGCACGCCCCACAGGACCCTCAGGCGTCTCCACTCAGGGGCTGAAATAGACCGATGGGCAGGACCCCAGCCTCAGGGACGGACAGCACGCTGTGCAGAGTCAGGGAGGGTCCGGGAGCCAGGCCGTCAGGGACTGCGGTGGCCCCACTAGCTGGTCATCACAGCTTTCAGGCTGAAACCCACATAACACCAACCAAAAAGCAACAGGAGGGGCGTCTGGGGGGCTCTGACTTTGGCTCAGCTCATGATCTCCCGTTTCATGAGTTCGAGCCCCACATCAGGCTCTGAGCTGTCAGCACAGACAGCTTCCCTGCTTTGGATTCTGTGTCTCCCTCTCTCTCTGCCCCTCCCCCACCCATGCTCTGTCTCTCTCTCTCTTTCTGCCTCTTTCTCTATCTCCCCCCAAAATAAATAAACATTAAAAAAATTTTTTTAAAGCAACAGTAAACCTATCCATCTACACGGCCACCCCACAATATGACAGTGACTCTCCCACTGTGACCAAACAGCAGTGATGAGTGTGAAGGCCGCCTCTGTTGCCGGGGTGGGGTCTTCCGGTGGGGGGGTGGGGGTCTCGTGCAGCACCAGAGTCTCCAGGGACAAAGCCACAGACCTTCAGTGACGCAGGCGGTGTGGCCCCAGGGTCTGGGACAGTAGAGCATCTCGGTTGAATCTTAATGTTCTTTGGTGGGCGGGGTCCGTAGGAGAAGGTGCCCGAATCCCACCTGGCCCAGGTGAGGACAGTCCTGGGCAGACCCTGGCCGGCCCCCACGGCACTTCACACCCTCCCCGCCCCTTCGGCTCCCCTCCAGTCCCTTCCTCCGAGGACCACTGCTTAGTCACCTCGCCGCATGGCCGGGGGTAAAGCAGCGTGTCTACAAGCATGTGGCCGAATGCAGCGCTGTGCAGAACGGGTACCGGTCGGTGTGCGGCGCTTTCCCCGGGACAAAGGCCGAGGAAGGACGGCACACGTAAGTGAACAAAACCGCCCTGCGGTGAACCACGAAGTCCCTGGACATGAGCACAGAGAACAAGGTTAAAAGCACTCGGTCTCACCACACTGCCAGCCTTGAACTGTGCCAGTGACGTCTGCGGGGACTTCACCTGACCAGGCGGCGTCCTGGAGCCCCGGTACACCCGACAGCTGTCCACACCACAATGTTGCATCTGTGTTGATACTACTGTGGGGATAAACTCAGTCGCGCTTTATTAAAATGGGGACGGGGTCCGTAGTAGGGTTGTTCCATTATCTAGTTTCCCGATCGGCAGCTAATAAACGGGTTATAAAAGACAACTGCAGGGGCGCCTGGGTGGCTTAGTCGGTTAAGTGTCCGACTTTCACTTGGGTCATGATCGCGCGGTTCGTGGGTTCGGGCCCCGCGTCGGGCTCTGTGCTGACTGCCAGCTCGGAGCCTGGAGCCTGTTTCAGTCTGTGACTCCCTCTCTCTCTGACCCTCCCCTGCTCACACTGTCTCTCTCTCTCTCTCCTAGAAATAAATAAAACATTAAAAAAAAAAAAAAAGACAACTGCACGCGGCGGCATCTGAGGATGTTATACAGATGTCCTCGCGCTGAAACCCCAGAAACCAGCGGTGCATTTCATGATTTATAACGAAGCATTGACTCACCGAACCACACTCCAGGGAGTGCCTGCATTTTCTTCTTCCCAAATGTCATGAATTTCTGTGTGCTTGTGGAGGGTTATTCTTACTTCATTTCAATCTTCTGTTTCTACCCCGGGGGCTGTGTGCTTCCTACTGTATTTTCCATACTGTAAACATCATGAATGTTTGAGCGAATTCATTTCAAAAATGAAACCTCCCGGCGCTCAGAAAGCAGTTTTCCCCGTTCTGCCTACCTGCCCACGAACGTATCTCGGACCTGCTCCGTCACAGTGTCTCTCTGGGCCCCCGCACATCGCTCTGGGGCCTGGCTTCCAGGAAAACCCGTGTCCGTGTGGACGAGCCTCGCTCATGGCAGCACCTCCGCCGAATCGCAAGGGGCCCGGCGGCAGGCGCTCAGCCGGCCAGCGGTCCCCACAGGGGGAGACACAGCGGGCGGCAGGACCGCGAAGCCCGTTAGCTGCAAACCGGAATCCAATCGACAGCAAGAAAAATGGAGCCGAGCACAGACCTCTCCTTTCGTCCTCACAGGTAATGTCCCATCATTCCTGTTCTGCCCGCGATGGGCAGCAGCTGCGTGTCTCTCAGGGCAACTCGCTTCGCCAGAGCACGCGGGCCCTGCCTCCTGGGCTCCCAGGCGCTGCAGGAGGGCGGACGGCGCCCTCGCCGAACCCAGAGGCCTCGGGCTTCCCCCGAGGTAAGCCCTTCACCATAATTTACTGCTGATTCCTTCAGTAGAGCACAAAACTTTCAAAACAGTGTCCCTTCATATTTTACCTTTTTGTTATAAATACTTTTTCATCAAGTTGGATTTTAGGGACAACTTAGAGCTGTAAGTTCAGCGGGGGATTTTCAAAGCAATTGTTTCATTCTTCTCTGAATTTCACCATTTCTTTTAGTGCCTGGGAGGGATGTCCGTCCAGGAGCCCGGCACGTGGGATCCCAGCGGGAAGCTTCCTGGGTGTCTCCTGCACAAAACCTGAGTCCGGGTCGCAGGGCGTCCTTCCTTGGCCCAGAGCCTCGTGTGTGTCTAGGGGGCTGGGAGCAGACACCGGCCGTACGGGCCTCCCTGGGCCAGAGCTGGGGGGGGGCTGCCGTGGGAGCACCCCAGGGGCCTGTCCTCGATGTGGGGCACGGGGGTCCTGTGGGCTGCTGGCGGCTGCGTGGGCAGGGCGCCTGCTGGCTTCCGGCTCCTTCCACTGGACTCGCCTGCAGCCCAGGGGTCCTGGGGGGGAAGCTGCGTTCATTTTCACTGACCTTTAACTGACCCTCAGTGATTTCTCCCATCACGAACGGCGGCCACAACCCCCAGCGCTCCGAACGGGCCCGGGAGCCTGTCACTCTGAGAATCACGTTTCTTGTCATATAGTTTTTGGTAATACCTTGACTTTCTCCCCAAACTACTTATAACCTTGACTTTCTCCCCAAACTACTTATATTGTGATTGGACCTGTTCCTCCAGATCTGCCTCCCTTTTAAGTGTCTTCCTGGTCGTCGGGCCGCCGACCCCCAGTGTCTAAGGTATCCTGTGAACCAGAGCCGCCTGTGCGAATCTCTGAGTTTTAGTTAGCAGGTTATTCTTAGAATGTAGTTTATTCTTCACAAGCTTTGATGTAAAATTTATTTTAATCGAGTAGGTATAGATCTTAAGTTCATTTTTCATTTTTACTTTGATTTGTTCTCCAAGGGCCAAATCTGACAGCTTGTCCACTGTCTAATCCTTTTTCCAAGCTCCGGTCTCTTGTAATGAATTTGAAGAAACCAAAAAAAGCTGTAAGTGAATCTTGGGGTGTTTCAATTTTTTCAAGTGATTCTGTAAAACATCACAGCCCCACAGATAAACACACCTGCCTTGAGGAACTGGCACTGAGCAAACGCTTCTTACCTTACAGAATCAGGAAGTTCAGGCGTGAAAACTGCACGTTCCCGCAGCCAGAGTCCGAGAACTTCTATGTGAAGACGCATCCCCTCCATATACACCACATGCGCCTCTGGTTAGGCACTGGGACAGGCAGTGTAGGCATGGGGACGGGTGGTGTAGACATGGGGACGGGCTGTGTAGACACTGGGACAGTTGGTGTAGACACTGGGATGGGCAGTGTAGACACTGGGACAATTGGTGTAGACACAGGGATGAGCGGTGTAGACACAGGGACTGGTGGTGTAGACACAGGATGAGTGGTGTGGACACTGCAATGGCGGTGTAGACACAGGGACGGGCGGTGTAGACATGGGGATGGGCAGTGTAGACACTGAGACAGGCAGCGTAGACACGGGGATGGGAGGTATAGACACGGGGATGGGCAGTGTAGACACTAGGATGGGCAGTGTAGACAAGGGGATGGATGGTGTAGACACGGGGGTGGGTGGCGTAGACACTGGGACAGGCGGTGTAGACAAGGGGACAGATGGTGTAGACACGGGGACGGGTGGTGTAGACACTGTGACGGGCAGTGTAGACATGGGGACAGGCTGTGTAGACACTGGGACAGTTGGTGTAGACACAGGGATGGGCAGTGTAGACACAGGGATGGGTGGTGTAGACACTGGGACAATTGGTGTAGACACAGGGATGAGCGGTGTAGACACGGGGACGGGCGGTGTAGACACGGGGACGAGCAGTGGGCAGTCTGCCGGGACTTCTACACACGGCCTCGAGCCACGCAGCAGCTCCTAGTTCAGGCGCTTTGGTCCAGGGAGCCCCCCCCCCCCNCCCCCCCACAGCCTAAGTCAGGATCCTGGGCTGCTCCAGGCAACGCCTACTGACAGGTCTTCTTGTATTTGGTATTTTATGAGCATCTGCTCACGCTGCTTGGGTAAAACAACAAGGCGGTTTTTACGCTGAATTAACACCTGCCAAGCATTCGCTGTCACAGCCCCAGAGCGGGACTCCCAGGGCCCTGGCGCTGGTCGAGCACAGTGGTTCTGCTGAGTGTGAGGTTATCTAACGAGGCCGTAGAGTGTAGACACGCTCTGTGCGGTGTAAGTCAGGCCTCTGTAGGAGTGTCACATGGACTTGGTCAAACAAGCCTCTTTAAAACCCAGTCTTCATACATTTGGTAGAACAGGGGCGACTTCCCGGTGACGCAGGCAGGACACCTGCCCCTTGACGCTGTTTCCAGTTGGCGGCTTGAGGAATTCCCTCGGGGGCAGGGAAGGGGGGCCACCTCCGCCTGCCGGCTCAGCGCTGACGCCCTCTGACCCCGCGACCAAAGACGCGGCCGACTTCGGGGACTCCGCGTGGGACTCGGGGCTCTTCACAAGGCGCGAAAACCTCGACTCTCGCTAGGGACCCGCCTCCACCACAGAGGGGCTCGGAGGCTGAGCGCCCACGCTTCCTGCGGGCGGGAAGGACTCGGGGGCTGGCGGGCACGCGGTGGGTGGGGGTCTCTCACGGAAGGACCCTCCCCCAGGCGGCCTCACCCACCTGCGCCGGCGCCCCCTCCCAGCGCGTCCTGGCCCGGCCCTGCGACCCTGGTGCTGGCACACGTGCCCCGCGGCCCCGTCCCTGCCTGAGACCGTATCTGTGCGCCCCGGGCCCCCCGGCTCCGGTCTGTCCCTGTCCCCAGAGCTGCCGCCTCACCGTCGCCCGTGCACGCCCGTCCTGCCCCTGCTGCGACGCGTCCCCCGAGGGCACAGCCAGGGCCTGCAGCCTGGCCCAGCTGCCCGGGGCGGCCCACGTGGGGGCTCCGCTGCAGGGAAGGTTCCGGGGCCTCCTGGCACCGCCACCTCCCGCCCTGCTTCTGCAGGGTGACCCCCTCCCTTGCCTCCCCACGCGCTGCGGGTCGGAACCAGACTTCCCACGGGGTTCAAAACCATCTTAACGTAAGCGAGGGGAGTACAAGGTGGGGTATATGTTTGGCTTATGGTGAGGTGGCTTTCTTTTCATTTTTATTTCTATACTTTGTATTAACGAATTACCTTTCAGGCTAGAAAATTAATGTCTCTAATTTTCAGCAACTCTTGGGAAATTCTCCAACATTATATAATGCTTAAGCCATATTAGCAGGTCTGTGATTTTCTGAGTCTGGAAGTACATTGTTTTCCATACTTCAATTATAATAAAAATTAATTATTAAACACTGGACTGCTACCTCAAAACATTCATTTTGTGTTTGAACTTGCCATAGAGAGTTGTCATTTTTCTACCAGTCTTAGTGTGTTTGAAATGGCTCAAATTAGTGCAACACCAACTGTGGCCTCTTCCAGATTGCCGATGGCAAAGAGATCATTTTTAAAAGTCAGCTTTTCAATTAGGCTTTTCCCCCAGAGATGTAGTGATAGAAGTTTCAAAAGTATTCTTATTACCAGCTTTGTAAAAGATTTTTTTTTCTCATTCTCAGGTATGTTCAGTTTGGGCTATCAAAACAGGGTCTAACAGGGGCGCCTGGGTGGCTTAGTCGGTTGGGCGTCCGACTTTCGCTTAGGTCATGATCTCGCGGTTCGTGGGTTCGAGCCCCGCGTCGGGCTCTGTGCTGACTGCCAGCTCAGAGCCTGGAGCCTGTTTCAGTCTGTGACTCCCTCTCTCTCTGACNAAATAAATAAAAAAAAAACATTAAAAAAAAAATTAAAAAAAAAAAAAAAACAGGGTCTAACAGCTGGTGGCCTCCATGAAGCAATTATTTCTAGTAAGGAAGGAAAATGTAATTTGGCTATAATCACAGAAAATCTTGGAATAATATTCAACTCTGTAGTAACAACAGTGTGATGATGGGTTTTGTTGCTGCTGTTCCTTGGGTGATTATTAATGCATTAAAAACAGGGAGGGTGCGGGACGCCTGGGTGGCTTAGTCGGTTAAGCATCCAACTTCGGCTCAGGTCATGATCTCGTGGTTCCTGGGTTCGAGCCCCGCGTCGGGCTCTCTGCTGACAGCTAGTTCAGAGCCTGGAGCCTGTTTCAGATTCTGTGTCTCCCTCTCTCTCTGACCCTCCCATGCTCACGCTGTCTCTCTCTCTCTCAGAAATAAATAAAACATTAAAAAAAATTAAAAAAATAAAAACAGGAGGGTGGAAGGAGGGGCACACCAAACAGCCAAGAAGGAAACACATCACTGTTAACCTGGTAAATATTGCCGTATAGCTAAGAACTAGTTACTGCACAGCTAGTGAACAAATCAGCTTTGCCCTCTTTTATTTGGTTAAAGCAGTTCTGTGAAGTAAGTCATCGTGACCTTGCCATGTTGCTAAAGGACATTCTATAAATGCGTCACACCTTCCACCTCTGTGCGGCTCTAGTAATACACGTCACATCACGCACAACCACAGATGCTCACATGCTGTGCCGACAAAGCCCAGTGCGGTGTATTTTCCTCTTTTTGCTTAAGTGTGTTTGGTAAGAACTTGTGCATGCTACCATGTGAATATTATTCTATGAATACACAATGATTTATAAGCCTGGAATAGTATAATTTATGATTTTCTATAATTCTATTCTGTATTACGATGGGGTATAGGATGTCAGTCTAATGATCTCATTTGACCAGGAATGAACTATTTCTTGGACAAGACTCAATATTTAAGTCTAAACTATAGGTAAGGTATGTACCAGTCACCAAAGATGTACATCCCATCCATTCTAAGTGTTTTCTCTGCCCCTCCAGATCCTTCTGTTTGAGTTGAGACACTGTCCTGGGGCGCTAGCCGCCAGTGGACGGGAACGCACCATGGCGGCAGTGATGGGCGCGGGCATCCCTTCAGCTCGCTCTCACTGGGTCCCCAGGAAATGTCCACAGCAACTGTGATGTAGACGAGGGAAGAGAGGCCTATATCCTTGGTGAGGATGATAGTTGGGGCTCAGGGGAGGGTGGAAGTGTGGCTGCCTTGGGGAGGGGAGGGCTCAGGGCTGCTCCCCAAGGCAAGGAGCTGGCTTGGGAGGTCTGCTCAGCGCACACTCCCCAGGAGAAGGTCTCGTGCTCTCACATTTAGGCTGATAACTGCCCTAAAATTCGGCAGTGACCTTATCAGATCTGTGCAATGGTGTGTAGGCATCCGTCGGAGACGGAAACTGTGCAGGTCATCCCTGACGGCAAGGCCCAGGGAAAAACCCATGGGAAAGGACTGCAAGGCAATCGGAAGAACCCCCTGAAGAATTCCTTCTCTCTGTTTAGTCTGTGTCTTTTACTATGATTTCTGCTGTTAGTCTATTCTGGGGTTATTATGAAACCAGAGTTGGCCAAAGCTCCCTCCCTTTCTCCAAAACAGAATGTACCTAAATATCATGTCTGCCCCCTCAATCAGATGTTGTCTAATGATTATTGTAGCAATTAGCAAAATTGGAGACAGTCCGGTACGCATGGGGTCTATAAGAGACCTGGAATTCATTTTCCTTGTATGGGTCTAATTGCCAATAAGAACACATATTATGCCATAAGCAGAGACAAAACAAGACTTAGTAGTTTTGGAGGACTTTCTTGGAAAAGTGTTAGAGAAATATTTGCCTGCTGCCCCTGGCCTCAAGCCTGTGAGGCAATTTATGGATTGTTCTGGCCAAAGAATGAGACCTGTAAGTGCAGAGACCAAATTCTAGTTGATCCATGTAAAACATTTCCTCACGTCCTCTGTGATAAATGTTGACATTGTTCTTTCTTAGTAAGGGGTTGTGAGAGTCTATCACCTATAACCGCGGGTACAAGTCGATCCTGTGCTTGCTTGCCCGCTGAACTTAAACAATTAAAGGGCGCTTTGATCTCATGTATTCTGGCAATATGCTTCACTTATTCTTAGATATCCTGCCATGCGTAGTAAAGAATATGTAGGACTTCGTTATTGACTATCTGGTTAAATTTTATTGGTTTAAGTGGAATTCTTGTACCGTGAAATCACTGTTGCCAAGAGCTTTCTAAAAATGTAAAATGTTTAAGCATGAGTGTTTGGATTTGCTATAAAAATCCTAAGCTGAAAAATAAATTGGCGCAGTCCCCTTGAAGAGGCTGGCTCCGTGTCTCCTTCGCCGACTCCAGCCCTCAGCCGCTGGGTCGACCCCGGCCAGCAGAGGCAAGACCCCTGTGGCATCTTCAGGAAACAATTCCTAGCATTTGATGAGAATTTAAAAATTCAAAGTGCTGTGGTATCCAGAATTCATGATACCTTGTGACATTTATATTTTACTAAGAAACAGGGCTGATGTGGGGCGCCTGGGTGGCTTAGTCGGTTGAGCGTCCGACTTTCGCTTAGGTCATGATCTCGCGGTCGTGGGTTCGAGCCCCGCGTCGGGCTCTATGCTGACTGCCAGCTCAGGGCCTGGAGCCTGTTTCAGTCTGTGACTCCCTCTCTCTCTGACCCTCCCCTGCTCACGCTGTCTCTCTCTCTTCCCTAGAAATAAATAAAACATTAAAAAAAAAAGAAAGAAACAGGGCTGATGTTTTACCTGTTATAAACGTTCCTGGTTCTTCTCAAAAATGTCAAATCAGGAGGAGACTACCCTTTTCCACATACGTTTTGATTATTTTCTTTCATCATCTCTTCCTCTGCCTCCACTCTTTGCTCAGTGTGGCCACTTCCCATTTCCTCAGTTCCATGTTCTCAATGCCGCACACTCAAGGCGCGCGTGCTAGATGGGTCAGCGGAGGCAGAACACGCGTGCACAGGGCCTACAGGCCTCTGCAACTAGGTGTTCGTCTTCAGCCTCCGCAGTGGGGGACGGTCCTGGAATACAGATGTTCTAACTTCCGGCCCAATTTTAATGTAATATATGAAGCAAACAGTGGTTACGAAACCCAAAACAGTATGTGAGCAGTCACATGTTATTTTTGAAATGGGTGCAGTTGGACTCGACCATCTGTCTTTACTAGAAAAAAAGAGTCAAATAAAGCACTCGCCGTTCCAGTAAAGCAGCAATGGCTGAAGTGGAGGACAGACTGCGGAACCAGGCCGATCCCGGAGATGGGCTGGAGGCAGCTGTGCACACGGCGGGGCCCCGGGCGGCCAGGGCGGGGGGGTGGGGCGGGGACGGGCTGGGAGCGACCCGGCCTCTAGCTGAGGTTGATTGTGTTAGAGTCCACGCTGGTCTTCACACCTGCGTCCACTCAACAACCGCTTCTTCTCAAGAGAAGGAGACAAACCTTCTGAACTCACCGGACCCGCAGAAGCGGGCGGGCTGGTGGGGACGCTTGTGAAGACAGAATGTCAGAACCGAGGGGAAGGGAGAAAAGGAAACTCATGGGCCAAGGTGGCCGGCGGTCGAGAGTCCGCCCACGAGGGTGTGGCTGTGCGGCTCGGGGAGGGATGCAGTGATGGGGAGGGACTTCAGCCCGGCCCTTCCAGAAAGACCACCGCACACCAGCCCCTCCCAGTCCAGTGCCCACTGTTTTTCTGGCCAAGGGGCTGACCTGAAACCCAGCTGCCTTCTCATCTCCCACCAAGGGGTGGCCCTCGGGCTCAGACATGAGCAAGTGCAAGTTTCGTTGTGGAGCCGTTTTTGTGAAAATCACACAATTTTATGTAATTTCATAAATTTCATAGTTTCGCCCTACAAACTCTAAGTATGCAACAGAGTACAACTTTCTCTTGTGTTACTTTTTCTGTGAAAATGAAATAAGTGGCCTTGCCATCCTGATGAGCAAATGATTTTAATGTAACGACAAGAGAATTTTTAGGTCTCAAATTTACTCTACGTGGATATTGCAGGTCCCATCTGCACACAGCCTATTTATGGTTGAGGCTGGAAAAGGGTTCTACACATTCGAAGTATTCATCTCTATGAGTAAATATTTGAACTGTTTTACATGTGAAAAAAATCTACACCATTGAAAAAGAACAGAAAACCCCTTACAATTTCTTTGGATTTTTAAAAATTTATTTTATGTGGATTCCATACCCAATGTGGGGCTTGAACTCATGACCTTGATATTAAGAGTCGTATGCTCTACCAAATGAGCCAGCCAGGCACTCCTGATTTTATTACTTTTTTAAAATGCTTATTTATTTTTGAGAGAGAGGGAGAGTGTGTAAACAGGTGAATGAGGGAGGGGCAGAGAGAGAGGGAGGCAGAGAATTCCGAGCAGGCCCGAGCTGTCAGCACGGAGCCTGGTGTAGGCTCCATCTCACAAACCGTGGGATCATGGCCTGAGCCAAAACCAGGGGTCGGATGCCTAACCAATGCCACTCAGGTGCCCCTATTTCATTAGATTTTTAAGGAGATTTTTTTCTTGCTCTAAAACGAAAGCACACACCCATAAAATACCTTTTGCATGAATGTTTGGAATAATTTTATTCATAATGTCTCCAAACTGTTAAATAATAACAAAAACAAAGTAAGCATCCACCCAGGAGTACATGGAAAATCAGAATATGGAATGTGCATCCATATGATACTAAACCTTCCCAATAATAAGGATGAATCTAAAAAACATGGCGAACAATGGACAGACACAGAGGAGTTCATATAATGTGATTTAATTCACATTCTGTTCAGGAACAGGCACAGCTGGTCAGCAGTCACAAGGACTGAATGAGGGTCACCTGTGACAGGTGCACAGGACAGGTCACGAGGGGAGATAGGTGCACAGGAAAGGTCACCTGGGGAGACAGGTGTGCAGGACAGGTCCCCTGAGGGGACAGGTGCACAGAATGGGTCACCTGGGGAGACAGGTGCGCAGGACGGGTCCCCTGGTGGGACAGGTGCAGAGGACAGGTCCCCTGGGGGGACAGGTGCACAGAACGGGTCCCCTGGGGGGACAGGTGCAGAGGACAGGTCCCCTGGGGGGACAGGTGCGCAGGACAGGTCCCCTAAGGGGACAGGTGCACAGAACGGGTCCCCTGGGGGGACAGGTGCACAGAAGCGTTCTGTGGTCAAGGAGGCGGTCTCCATGGCAACCACTGCTGCGGTTCCACACGTAGGCATTTACCAGAACTCAGTGAAATGTCACACAAAGTATGCGCTTTCTGTGTGTAAACCGTAGCGCAGTATGTTTTATTCAACTAAGGGGAACAGACGTTTCCACAGCCCGGTTTAGGGCAGAATTCTGGGTCCTGCCGCTTGCTCTTCCTCGCTCCCAGCGGCGGAACGGAGACGTGGGGGCACAGGGCTCGTACTCAGAGGGCCCTCAGCTTCCGGCTCCATAAGAGGTGCACTGGCGAGAGTCGGTAGCGCACCTCGCTGCCTTCGCGGAGTCCTTCCGCTGCCGGACCCACCTCAGACAGGCGGTGGGTGCTGCCCGGGTGCTGCCCCCGAGGGCGCCGGGCCACCACGTAGCAGCTGCAGAAACCGTCGGAAACGGCCAGATTCTTAAAGTTCTGCAAGACGCCTGCCGGCCTGGGGGTGAGAAAAGAGGCACCACGACGGCCCGGACGCTGCAGGGGGGACGGGGCGCGTCCCCAGCACCCTGACGGTCAGTGGCGGGCTGTGCGCTCCAGCAAGGGCGGCAGTGACGACGACTAGACAGGCCGGCGTGACCCTGAGTGAGGCCAGACCCCCGCCCTGCAGGCGGTGTGTGAAGCGGTGTTTGGGCTGAGCGTGTGGCGGTGAGGCTGGAGGCCACCCTGGAGGCGTCCCCGGAGGCTTGGGGGGCTGGAGGACAGGGCGCCAGCAGTAGGACCCTCCTCGTTGTCCCCCATCGCTGCTCCTGCCCACGCACCGCGCGGCTCCGGACCCAGCGGGCCGGTCCCCACCCTGCACTTGACACCCTCGTTCGGCATATTTTCTGCTTGTAAGTTTTCGATGGCTCAGCCGTTGCATTAATGTGAAAAATATCTCAAGTATTATTTATTCTCAGTTTAATTGTGTTACTAAATCTTATGTAGTTTTCCATGTACATGAGGAAACCAAGGTGTTTGAAAGAAGCTAAGTTAGTCTTGGATAGAAAAACCAAAACTGGGGCGCCTGGGTGGCTTAGTCGGTTAAGCGTCCGACTTTCGCTTTGGTCTTGATCTCTTTGTTTGTGGGTTCTTGCCCCTTTTCGGGCTCTGTTCTGACTGCCAGCTCTGATCCTGGAGCCTGTTTCAGTCTGTGACTCCCTCTCTCTCTGACCCTCCCTTGCTCATGCTGTCTCTCTCTCTCTCCTAGAAATAAATAAAAAAAAGTTAAAAAATAAATGTTTAAAAAAAAAAGAAAAACCAAAACTGATTTTTTTAATTGAATTTACAGATTCTATGTTTGCACAAGCTAATGTGTGAAATTGCATACGTTAGCATTTTCAATGTTAAAAAAATCATATTTTAAAAGCGGATTGTGTTACTTTTTAATTTGTATTCCTAGGAAACTTAACAGATTCTGTGTGAACGAATATTTTTATAAATAATGCAAAAGCATCAATTATCATAATAACTTTTTTGAACTTGTGTATTCATGGTGTATTATGCTCCTCTAAGGCTCAATATTGCATTTCGTTAGCTTGTTAAGTTATTTCTTGGCCTATTTATGTAACAGTAAAATAATCACTAAATTTATTTCCCTGTAAGTACTGAATTTTAATTTTATTTGTATTAATAAAAAGTAAGACAGTAGAACTGGAAAAGTCAACTTCTTCCTTTAAAAAGTGGTGAACACACGTGCTGATGTGTTGGTTTTGGGGTGTTTCCGTCCATGTGTACGAGGACGAAGCCTGGGGACAGCCGCACACCGCTGGCGGCCGGGCTGGAGAACGCTGCACCAGCCCTTCCCGGGCCGCCGTCGGGCAGCCGCCTGCTCTCCCGGCCTGACCGCTCGAGGGACGGGCGTCATCTGTGCCTCCCGCATCTCAGGACCTCAGGTGGTGGCCCGAGGACAGGCAGATGCACCAGGAGCGGCAGGTAATGGTTGGAGTTGGGAGTCAGGAAACCCCGAGTCCAGATGCGCAAGCTCCGGCGCTGGTCACGCGCAGGAGCCCGGGCGCGAACACCCAGTAACTAACGCTGGTTGTGAGGGGTCCTGTGCCCTTAGTCAGGGCCGCCCTCCCGGTCCACCTGGGCTGACGTGGCCGGCTCCGGCCGCAACGCAAGGAAGCGCATTTCATGCAGACGTGCGCCCTCTCTGCCCCTCACCAGGCTGGCCCGCACAGCTCCAGCCAGGCCCGCGTCGCAGGGAGGGCCAGCAGGAGGCGCTCCCCCTCCGGGAAGAGCTTGTGGGTCAGCAGTGTGTGCAGGTGCCGCTGCGGCTACACTGACAGTCTACTACCGGGCAGGTCCCGCTAACATCCGATCACAGCAGATGAGAAAGCGTGTTCTGCTGAAGCTGATTAACAAGGCCCTGGAAGGGCCCCCGTGGCCATCCTCAGTCCGCAGTGTCCGCGTTGTGTCACAGCCGTGGAGCGCACAGCAGGGCGAGGAGGAGGCGAGGCTGGGGCTCGGGGGGCAGCAGGGCCGCCCCCAGGGGAGGAGAGAAATCGGAGAGCACGCAGCCCTCACTCGGCATCACCCCGTTCTGCTGGACGGGGCCCACGCTGGCACTAAGGCACAGGCCAGGGAGGCGTGCGCGTGTTAGCGGACACACAGCCACGGAGGGCGGGGGTGTGGACCCACAGCACGAGGCACTGTCCTGGCCTGAGCATCGTGACACCCGTCTGCGGCATTACGGTGAAGGGAAGGGCGATGCCAATCTGACCCCCTTTCTCTGAGCACGTAAATGTCAGTCAGGAGCTGTAATAAAACTCCCTCCATCACTTTCCATTTCTGATGCCAACCGGGCACGTGACTGGAGGTCAGACATGCCACTTCCCGAGCCCGTTCTACCTAAGAAGGAAAGCCTGAGCCAATGGTTTCTCCGTCACCTCGACGTCCAGCAGATACGGCTCCAGAATCCATTTCTGCCCTGAACAGTTTGTGTCTACACTTTACAGGCAGCTGAGGGCTAAGATGGCGTGATTGCACTTGTACGTGCGTGCGTGTGGCCGCGTAAGGAGGGGTTCGTTGAGTAGCCCCTGCATGTTAGGAGCTGCGCTAAACACTCCTCGTGCAGCATCTCCGTGCCCACACGGACTGAGCTAGGAGGGTCTTTATGCCAATGTCACAGAGGGAAAGTTGAGGCAGGCTTCAGTAGCTTGACCGAAGTCCCACATCCGGGAGGGCTGGGGTCCAGCAGAATGCAGGTCCTCAGACCGCAGGGCTCAGCCAGGATGGTGTCGACCTTGTGCCCTTGGAGCGCACAGCGGGGGTGGGGGGGGGCAGGTTTGGACTCCTGATCCACACAAGGGCCGGGCGGGTGATGGAGCAGGTGAGAGGGGCCGCTTCCCTGAGTCTCATCCCCTCCGCTCTTCTCAGAGGTGTGCAAGGGTCAGGGAGGAGTGACCCGCAGAGTCACCAGCTTGTCTGGCCGCGACATGCGCACAGCTCGGTTCGTGCCCGACTACACGTGCTCAATTATCCACCAGTTTTACTTTGGATCATCAATAAAACTCCCTTTATGGAGTCAATTTCCCCATCACACCTGACAAAGGGCAGACATGAGGCTACGGAACTTCCGTGTGTTCTGGAAAACCCGGTCCTCCCCTCAGATCAACGCTTTCTACACGCTTTACAAAGCTCTGCGCCCTCCCTACTGAGGACGGACGGGAGAGCCCATGCCGAGCACGTGGCTCTCAGGACGGGTTTTAAGGCAGTGGGAGATTATCTGAGAACAGAAATTTTAAATCAATCAAAAAGACATGGAGAAATGAGAAGATCTGAGAATATAATAGGACACACAGCATAATAAACATCTCTGAAGATTAAAAATAAAAACAGTGGGATAGGATAAATATGAAATTTAAGCAAATTGTACATAAAATGTTAAATGTCCTGAAACTTCATGTTATAAAAGAAGACTGTCTATGTGGAAAAATCAATCCCTAGTGACCAAAATCAAAGCCACTTATAAAGTAATGGATTCAAAAGGAGAAAACAGGGGCGCCTGGGTGGCTTAGTCAGTTAAGCGTCCGACTTTCGCTCAGGTCATGATCTCGCGGTTCGTGGGTTCGAGCCCCACGTCGGGCTCTGTGCTGACTGCCAGCTCAGAGCCTGGAGCCTGTTTCAGTCTGTGACTCCCTCTCTCTCTGACCCTCCCCTGCTCACGCTGTCTCTCTCTCTCTCCTAGAAATAAATAAAACATTAAAAAAAAAAACAAAAGGAGAAAACATACGTGTCCAGGTAATTAGACTGATCACCTGTAGGGAACGAAGACCAGCCCGGCATGAGGCTCCTCAGAGAAGACAACAAAGTAGCTCATGTGCCACAGAAAGAAAATGAGGGGCAGGTTTGTCACTACCTGTGGAGGTGGCTCCGGGGTGCAGGGTGGACCCTCATGGGGGCATCCTGAGGGACAGAAGCTCTGGGCACAGCGGGGGTTGGTGCGAGTGTTCAGCACACATGTCCCTGTACGGCTGAGGCCTGTGGTCATAGGGATGGAAGGTGACAGGTGGCGCTCACAGCTCAGAGGACTCAGACACAGCGCGGGCATCAAACACGGGGGACAGAGGAGCCAGCACCTGGGTCTCTCGCCAAAACGGGACCAAAACAATCTGGGCTGAAACCAGATCCCGGTGGAGAAGGTGCTACCCAGCCTCCCCCCGATGGGAAGACACCCCCAGGACAGACAGCTCCCGCGGGCGAGGGGCTCGCACGCCACAATTTCCCTAACATCTTGTCCCGTGGCTTTTATTTGCTTTCCTTTGCCATTTGCTTTGCTTGTGTGCTCTCTCCTCTTTTCTGATCTTCCTCTACTTTGAGCTTTTGTGAATCCACTTTTTCCCTACGCCTATATGAAGACTAAATACGTTTCCACTATTTTAGAGGTTTCTCTATTTTCTATTTTATCTTCTGTTTTAAAGATTTATCTTTAAAACTGGAAAGCATATTTAGTGTACCAAAGTCTGAAATTAAATACCTATTTCTACCCTCATCTCAGGTCATACAAAGATCTCAGACTATTTTAGTTTTTAGCAGATTCTTCCCATCTCACATAGCATTGTCAGCCAACATTTCCTTTTCTCTCTTGTTATCACCTTCTAACAAGATAGCACAACTGCAATCAGAATGTACTTTTCTGCCACAGGACGCAGAACATAATGGGAATAGCATTAACGTGCGGGCAGTGTGCAGCAAACCTGAGTTCTGGTCCTAACTCAGAATAACTCTGACTAGGGAGGCCCACAGTCTCCAAAATCTGCAGCAGGGAAATGACCCATCTACACGGCCACTGTGATTACTGTGTGAATCCTTATCATTTCCTATATCACACTTGGGAATATAGTAAATTTTATACATTTTTTCCTACTGTGTGAATGTTTATCCAAATATAAGTATGTTATGAACACACATGGCTATTGGAAATAAAGAGAATGTGATGGGGCTAAACAAAATCTTTTAACTGTCTTGATAATTATGTTTGTAATGTCATAAGGGGATTTCCAGGTACAATATGCTCATGGAATGGACAAGAACCATACCTGATTCAGGACAAGTACCACATCCGATTCAGGACAAGCACCACATCCGATTCAGGACAAGTATCACATCTGATTCAGGACATAGGTGGCAGAAGAGTGACACTGACTGTTGGTCTATAAAAGACATATGTTGTCTTAGAATCAGCATAAGTGAATGCTGTGATTTTTTTCAAGTTTATTTATTTATTTTGAGAGAGAGCCCACATGTGCAAGCAGCGGAGGCACAGGGAAAAAGAGAGTCCCAAGCACACTCCATGCTGTCAGTGTGGAGCCTGACATGGGGCTCAATCCCACAAACCATGAGACTGTGACCTGGACTGAGATCAAGAGTCAGACGCTCAACCAACTGAAACACCCAGACACCCTGAAAGTTGTTATTTTTAATTCCTGCACCCAAAGGACCATCCTGCACATGGCTCCACTGTCACCTCCCCCATCCACACATCTGCCTTTGGGGACATTTACCTTAGAAAACCTTCGCCGTGGCCCCACCAGTCACTGCAAAAGATTTCAATCCTTTTCTCAACCAGAAAAGCTAGTCTTAAATCACTTCAATTTGAAGATTGCTTGGACATTCTTAGTGTATTTCTGTCTTACGCTTTGATCACCGTTCCCTAAGGAAAGGCTAGACTCATCACTACTCCTGGCGGTTAGCTGAAAATCATCAAACTGCCTCTTTAATCTCCCTTTTCAAGCTGGGTAACCCGTGTAGCTGACCAGTCAGTGTAGCTGACCCCTCGAGGTCTCGGGCTCACGGGCAACACTGAAGGGTGCAGATTTTCAAGGGCCTCACTGAGTTGGGATTCCTTTGATACAATCACTTCTGAAATATAAGTGCTTATAAACTTCCTGTAAAACTTGCCTTACTCTGGAAATCCTATTTCACAGACTCCTTTCTCTCTGGGTCTGAAAATAGCCTTTGGCAAAAATCAGCACAGCCTGACCAGTCCAGACCTGTCCTGAACAACCATTAAACCCTGAATCTTTTATCAACCTCCCTGGCTCAGTGTAAAGAGAACGCATTCTCCTTTCAAACTCGTCTCCAGGCCGCTCCCCGAGCTTGCCCTTTCCTGCTGCACCTGGAATGATTTGCACTCAGCACCCCGACACCGACTCCCTTGGATCACGAGTCCGGGGAGGCAGACACTGTCTGTTAAACGATTCTGTATGGTGACACCACAGAGCTCATTACAGCCAGTGTGCCCGCCTCGCAGACAGTGACACCGCGCCCTCGGGGCCTTCAGGAGCACTGGCCCCGGGAGGAAGGGGGGCTGGTGCCCTGGCCACCAGTCCTGTCTAATGCTCACCCAAGTTTGCCCACGAAGACGGTCTCTCCCTGGAACCCGAGAGCGGCTACCCTCATGGGAGAAAGTGTCCTCACCGACACCAGCGTGGGGGGCCGCGTGCTCCACCAACTGGTGGGGGGGGCGTACTGCAAGCAGGTGCCCCATGTAGCTCCCACCCGACCCCACTGTGCCTTGAGGCTGCTCCCCAGCCAGATCCAAAAAGCCACTCCAAGAACACCACTTAGCCTACATCTTCACGTGGGCGGTACAAGCCTGTGAGCACACGCCTATGAGTACCTGCCTGTGAGAACATACCTGTGAACATGCACCTGTGATCACACATCTGTGAGCACACACTTGTCAGCATGCGCCTGTGTGCACATACCTGTGAACACACTCCTGTGAGCACGCACCTGTCAGCTGGTCACCCCCTCCAAGGCTCACTGATTTCACACCTGGAGCTCAAGGGCCGGCACTCAGGCCCTGGAGAGAGCAGAGCTGGTCCTGACAAGTGTCCTGCAGGCAGCTTGTAAACGGACTTGAGAGCCTCCAGGTGGACTGCAATCCATGAACACACTGGTGAATGCACACATGCACACATGCATACACATAGGCATGTGTATGTGCACACACATGCACACGTACACACATGTGCACACATGCATGCACTCACACGTGTGCACATAGGTACATGCATGTGTGTATGTGGGCACACGCACACGTACACATGCACATCGACCTGTGCTCACAGCCACACATACACACGTACACATGCACACATGTATGTGCACACACATGCACCTCACCTGAACGGCCTGGGAGCGCCACGCGGAGGCAGGGTGTGCACGCCCCGGGCGCCCTTCCTGCAGGTGGCGGCGACAGCATCATGCGGTTCTGGCACCTCACCTCCCGCTCAATAAGGTGCAGGCGGGTTGGCGCTTACCTAGGGGCTTCGGGTGAGGGTTTCATGACTTGGCACGGGAAACCCACCTGGAGAGAGTGCCTAGCACATAGTCAGTGCACAACAAGACTCTCAACTTGGCTCCAATGTTCCCCTCAGAAACATCCATTTACGTAATTTATAGGATGGATGTTTACTGAGTGTCGGAACCTCTTCCGAGTGCTGGAGCACAGCGGGTTAAAAATGGGGGGGCAGCAATCCCTCTTTCCATGAACCATTATTTCCAGTGGAGGGAAGCAGACAGCACAAAACATATTGTGACATGGACATTTGTCAGATGAGGTGGGTGACAACCAGAGCATGGGGTGCTCCTTCCCAAACGGGGTGACCAGAGCAGTCTTTCCAGAGATGGAGGCTCAGGACTCAGGCTGGGCGGCAGCCGGCTGCCTGAAGGCGGAGGCAGAGGGCCTCAGAGGCTCTGGGTCCGGGTCGTGGCTCTGGTGGGCGTCCGCAGGAGCCCCGACCCTGTGCTGCCCTCTCTGCCTCCTCCGTGGCCCGCGTTCCCACCGCGGTGGAGCTGTGTCCCGCCCGTGGGCAGCGCGCCCTGTGCCACAGACGTAGGGTGTGAGGCCGGAGCTGGACAGCCACCCGCGGTTGGCATTTCCACCTCTGAAAAACTGTTTACCTTTCAAGAGAAAAGCAGGAGACTATAAATATTAAAATTATTAATGTTATACTTTTTATTCTTGGAAGAGAGATTAATTATGTAATTCTATAGTAACTTTTCAGGGAAGGTGAGCTCAAGCATTTTAGTACATCTGGATGTTATATAATCATCACATTAATTATGCATTAGTTGATGTTAGAGTTATTCATTAAAGAATATTGTATCCTGTGACTTTTAATCACCTAAGATAGGGAAGAAGAAATCTCAGTGAAAAATGCTATTTTTCATTTAAAAATAAAAGAAACATTCCTCATTTTAAAGGACATACATCTCAGGCTCTTGGGGGGCTGTCAGTTAAGCATCTGACTCTTCAGATCAGGTCATGGTCTCACCGTTGGTGAGATCAAGCCCCGTGTTGGGCTCTACACTGACAGCACGGAGCCTGTTTGGGATTCTCTCTCTCTCTCTCTCTCTCTCTCTCTCTCCCCACCCCTCCCCTACTCATGCATGCTCTCCCTTTCTGTCTTTCTCTCTCTCAAAATAAATAAATAAACATATAGAAAAATAAAGGACATACATCTCACTAATTTAAAAACACATATCTAGGGGCGCCTGGGTGGCTTAGTCGGTTTAGCTTCTGACTTTCGCTTAGGTCATGATCTCTTGGTTCGTGGGTTCGAGCCCCGCGTCGGGCTCTGTGCTGACTGCCAGCTCAGAGCCTGGAGCCTGTTTCAGAGTCTGTCACTCCTTCTCTCTCTGATCCTCCCCTGCTCATGCTGTCTCTCTCTCTCCTAGAAATAAATAAAGCATTTTTTTAAAAAAATAAATAAATAAATAAAAACACATATCTACTGTGAGTACTCTTTGCAAAATATTTTATTTGTATGCCTCTGGGATGCTGAGCTTTTCCCACAACCCCCAGAACAGTGTGAGACACATGCTGTGACCCCCGGGGTCAACCTGTCCCCTGCACGCTGCTTCCTCTCCTGAAAGGTGGCTGCACTTCATAAATACTTTCTTAATTGCCTCTTGTTGCTGCTTTCAAGTTCCAAGCAAAGGCACTGGGCATAAGAAGCATAATAATATATTTCAGTTCATACAAGTTTCCTGGCCTTATCTTCTTGTTACTTAGTTTCCTGGAAGTCATTCTCATAATTTGCAATGTGCCATGTTCTAAGCCAATCGCACATACTGGCTGTATATTCAGATCACTTCACTTCAGCTTCGAATCCTCCATGAATTCTTTACTGGACTTTGCATGTGCGACAGGCTGTAATCCGTCTCCGCCTTGTGTTCAGGGGGTTAGCCCGGGGTGTATTTCCTCCAAAACGTCCACATCCAGCTTGCTCTCCGAGCTCTTCTGCTGAGCCACCTGCACCTTCCCCTCTTACGACAGGCATGGATGTACCCAAAGCCTCCACTGCCAAGGTCTCACTGCTGTTCATAACGAAGCTCAGAAGTGTGAGATTTAAAGAGACGTTTGGGTCACCGGGGGAGGGAGTGTTTGCTAAGGTCGGGGGAAAGCCCTTGTAGCTCACAGGGATCTGGGTAGAATGGTCAGGAAGCATTGCTTCAAGAACGGGGCACGAGCCTCTCTGATCCTCCTTGAGAAGCATCAGAAGAACGGAATGCAACCAAGTGAGTCTGCATCTCAGAATAAAGTTCCAGAACATTCACAGGAATCAAAACTATTCAAGGGTAACATTTACCATTCAGGCATCAATAACAATTGCCAGGCGTGGAAAGAAACAGAAGAATCCAGTGTTCATGACAATGAAATCAATGAATAGAAATAGACGCAGAAACATCACCTATTATGGAATTAGTAGGTAAGTTTAACACTTAATGAATTTTATTTGTTTACTAAGGCAAAAGACAAGCGTGAGCATGTTAGGAAGAGAATTGGACTATATTTTTATTATCTTTTTAATGTTTATTTTTGAGAGAGAGAGAGAGACAGACAGACAGAACGAGTGGGGGAGGGGCGGAGAGAGAGGGAGACACAGAATCAGAAGCAGCTCCAGGCTCTGAGCTGTCAGCCCAGAGCCCGACTCGGGGCTCGAACCCACCAACCGTGAGATCATGACCTGAGCCAAAGCTGGATGCTTAACTGACTGAGACACCCAAGTGGTCCTGGACTATATTTTAAAAACCAAGTTTCTAAGGATGAAAACTAAAACATCTGAGGTGTGAATCAATAAATAGGATGTCGCAGAAGAAAGGATTCATAAATGTAAAAGTTCAGCAAATGAACCAAGACAAAGTAAAACACAGAGAAGAAAATACTAAAGAAATTAAAATGAAGTAAAATAGAAGAAGGCAGCACCAGTGAGGAGTGGTGTGATCCGAGTCCCAGAACCGGAGACCAGAGAGGGCAGCAAAGAGAGGGTACTTGGCAAACACAGCTGTCAGCACCCCAGGGGGCTAGCCCTTGCCACCCGGACCGGACGACGACGCGGGACGGCTCTCGGCCTAGGTGTGCCGGGCCGTCCTCACCAGCCTCCCCGAGGAATCTCTGCTCGCCCTAAACCAGCGAACCCTTGGCGACTGTTTGGGCGGCCTGAGAGCGAGTGGGTTTCCGCCGAGCGAGTGCACTTGCACGTTTCCCTGCGGTTGTGCCGCCGAGCCCTTCGGGACCCAGCTCTGGGCTCCCAGCGGCTCTAGGCCCACCTGCTCCCTCCGTGAGTGGAAGAGGGTCTCAGATGGGAATACGAAACGGGGAACCGAGTCCAGGCCCTGAGGACTCGCTCTGAGAACCGCCCGGCGCACCTTGGAGAGGTGGACAGACAGGCCCCCGCGTGCACTTGGCAGCCTGTGCGCCCATCCTGCTAATTTTCTGGGCTCCTGTAATCTGACAGGGACTTAATAGGAAATCCATTCGGCCAGTGGAGGCCAGGCACTGCGGGGATGAGACATTTCTCTGAACTGACCCCTGGCTATCTGTAGACACGCATCAACAGCATTAATGCGTTCCTTCCTTAATGTAATTTCCATGCCACACCTGTGGGTCCGTGGGTTTGAGATGCATGTTTACAGGAAGTGACATCATTATCCCAGCATCCTCTGCGGGGGTGACCTTGGTGCCGTCGGTGGATCCCTGGGCCCGTGCCTGGTGCAGCGAGCCCCGCACAGCTCGCTGCCCAGTGAGGGCCCAGCCGTGAGGGCTATAACCCGGTAGAAAGGGCCAGTTTTCATGCCAAAATCTATAAATATGCGTTTCAATTTTGCCTCTTTCGTGAGTAATATTTATTTAAACACAGACCCCAAACGAGTGTTCTGTGCACATCACAGCGATTTCTCTTCACAAGTGACTGGAACTGGTTTGTTATTCTAGGTACAGAAGAGCATTTTTATTAAGACTTTTTAAGGGTTTAGGTTCTCAGCAAAATTGAGGGGAATGCAGACAAGTTTCTCGCATAGCCCTGCCCCCCTCCCAACCCCTCTATGATGCACACCCTCCCCCCTGCATCCTCCCCCCACACAAACCCTCCCTCCCCATGGACATCCGTCCCCCCAGGGCCCCCCTCTCCCACACACACCCTCCCCTCCCAGACGGTGCCTCTGACATAACTGAGGAGCCTACAGCGTAGCATCCAAGGCCCTGGTCCACATCCGGGTCAGTCTTGGTGGCACACGTTCTGTGGTTTGGAACAAACGATGACATGAATCCACCACCCCACCCCCCCCGAGCCCCACAACCACTGGTCTTTGTACCGTCTCAACAGTTCTTTCTTTTCCAGAGTGTCATGTGGTTGGACTCAGCGTGTAGACTTTCAGGGGCCTTCCTTCACCTAATGATCTGCATTTAAGCTTCCTCCATGTTTTTTCATGGCTTGATGACTCATTTCTTTGCAGTGCAGAGTGACACTCCATTGTCCAGATGGCCCACAGCTTATTCAGTTACTCACCGGAGGAAGGACTTCCATGTTTGGGCGCTTGGGAACACCACCACTATAAACATCTCTGTGGGTGGGCTTTTGTGAGGATACTTTTCGACTCCTTCTAGTGAATACCAAGGACAGCGATGCTTCATTTTGTAAGAAACCCCCACGGTGTCCCCCATGGTGTCCCCCACGGTGGCTGCACCACTGTGCACTCCCACCCGCGGTGACCTTGAGATTCTGCTGCCCCACGTCCTGTGGCGTTGCGTGCTGTCCGAGTTCTGGATTTGGGCCATTCTGGTCAGTACGCAGTGCTGTCTCATGGTTGTTTCGATTCGTGTTTCCCTGATGGCATATGGCGCACCATTTCACGTGCTTATTGCCATCTGGGGGAGGTGCCTGTCAGGGTTTTGACCCAGTTTTTATTTGGGCTGTTTGTTTCCTTACTATTGAGTTACATATACATATACATATTATATACTTAAAGTTTATTTACTGAGAGAGAGGGAGAGGGAGAGATCATGAGTTGGGGAGACACAACAGAGGGAGAGAATCCCACCCAGGCTCCATCCTGTCAGCACAGAGCCCAACATGGGGCTCAATCTCACAAACCTTGAGATCATGACCTGAGCCCAAGTGAAGAGTCAGATGCTTCACTGATGAGCCACCCAGGTGCCCCAGGGTTCTTTGTATATTTTGAATTTTGACTAACAGTCCTTTCTCAGATGTGTCTTATGCAATATCTTCTCCGAGTCTGTGGTTTGTCCTCTCTGACTTCATCTTTCTGGGAGCAGAAATTTTTAACTTTAATGCAGTCCAGCTTATCGGTTCTTCCCTTCATAGATCCCACCTATGGTGTTGGATCTAAAGGTCATCAGCATCCCCAAGGTCACCTAGGTGTACCAATGTCATCTTCCAGAAGTTTTGCATTTAGACTGTTCCATCCTGAGTTGATTTTGTGAAGAGCGTAGGGTCTGCGTCTAGATTCAGCTTCTTGCACACGCACGCCCCTTGTTCCTGCGTCCTTTGACAAAAAGACTGTCTTTGCTGCTTTGTCACCGATCAGTGACCTTACTTACGGGGCTCGCTGTTCTCTCTGTTGACCTAGATGTCTGTTCTCTGACCCCCGCCATACGGTGTGGTGGCTACGGCTTTCTAGTACGTCCTGAAATCAGGTGGTGTCGGTTCCCAGGTAAAGATGTCACATAATGATTTTAAAAAGTTTAATTTCACCAAGAAACCATAACAATCCCAAATGTTTATGCACCTAGTAAAAGAATTTCCTTATCTGGACAAAACCTAGTAGAACAGGGAGGAGAGATAAACACGTTTACAGTTAGTGACAGAGACTTCAACACCCCTGTCAGTAACTGAAAACGGGCAAGAACACGGAAGTCTTGAGAACACTACCGGCCAGTCAGTCCCAGGATGCCGTGGGAACACCACCGCCTGGGGCAGAACCCAAACTCTCAGCGGGAACACCACCGTCCAGAGCAGAACCCAAGCCCTTTCCCGTGAACACGGAAGGCACACAGAAATGGAACATCGTGCTGTAGGCTCTGGAATCAACATTAGCAATTCTGTAAAAGATAGAAACAACGTAAACTATCTTCTTCACCTGCAGCGGAATTAAACAAGAAATCAGCGACAAGCAGGTATCACCAACCCTCCCCACCCCCCACCTCCCTGTGTTTGGAAATTAAATAATATTACCAATTGAATGGAAGGAGAAATGTGACCCATTAAAGCTTTATTTGCGGGTGTGGCGGGGCTCCCGCTTCCACCCATGGATGCGATGCCTGCAGCCCCTTCTCAGGGACCCCACCCTCCTTGGGGTCCCGACTGCTCGGCTGCCCGACTCCTCAGCTCCCTGGCGGGCCCAAGAGAAGCTCAGGGATTTTAGTTTTTCTGACTTTCTTCCATCATTAGGATGTGGGCAGCTCCCGCTCCAGCCTTCTACCTCCTAAACCGAGTCTGAAGTCCCTAAGAAGGGAGACATGGTGCTGTTTGTGTTCTGGTTTAATGACCGAAGGTAGACAGGACCACAGGCAGAGGCAGCGCCGATGGAGGAAGTGCGGGGCCAGGAGCTCGGGGGTGAGCTCCGGCCTCCAAGCCAGGCCTTCACCTTCGGGCCACGGACGGCTCGCCTGCAGGAGAGCGAGAGCCAGGGCTGCAGACGGGAGGTCAGGGTGCTTCTAGGCGGGCGCGTCAGATGGGGGGGGTGTTCTGGTTGTGTTGTCCCATGAAATACAAAAGAAGGTCATCGATCATGATCAGAATAAGTTTCTGATCCCTACGTTAACCCACATGAAAAGGGATAAAGAACATGACCTCCATCATCCCCATTTATTAGCTGCCTGCTGTGTTTCTGAGGTTGCTGAAATCATCAAGAAAACATGTTTTCTGCCCAAAGAGCTCCCCAGTCTCTGGCGGCAGAGAAACTAACCCACACCCAGTGCAAAGTGACAGGCTCTGACTGTGAGATGACGGCCGGAATTCAGGTTATGATGACAACGCCCGAACAGCTTGGAAAAGCTTGGACACTAAGTGCAGGGCTGAGCTAGAAGCAGAGACCCAGAGAGGCAGCCACCGCATGGGGGGACAAGTGCACGTTACCCCAGCGCAACCCATGAGGAGACTTCACCGGCAGAGGTGGGAGAGAAGCAAAGAGCCATCGAGATCCTGAAGCCTGAGGTGGCATCAACCCGTTTCGTCACACCCAAACCCAGCATCTCTGCGTTTGCTTCCACAGTCACCTGGGTTGGTACCTAAATCAGGGACCCCATCCTGTCGGAGCCCCGGGAATGTGTCCCCAAGCAGCTGGCTCCTGTGCCTTCCCCTCCCCAGTCTTTCCTGGGTCCCTTCCCTCCATGTGGCCTTCTCTGACCTTGGCGGGTTGGTGGGTCCGGCAGCCTGGGAGGGGCTGGGCTCCCACCGGCCACGCACCCGGGCTGCCCTGGGGCCACGGGCGTGTGTGGTCACAAGAGTGGGTGTCTAGCCGTTTGTGTCTGCACCCGCCGGCCGCGCTCCTGTCCCTCCAGCCTCCGCCCCGCTGGCCGGAGTCCCAGGGTGTCCAGGGCCAGGGCCCACCCGCGGGAGGTGGACAGAGCCCCCCCCCTTCTCTGCAACTGGTTCTTTCTGATTTCTCCAAAACGATGCTTATTACTTGAAAGAAAAGTGTAAAATGAAAATATCTGTATCCATTTCATAACTTTAACAGGTGCATTTTGAGCTAGTAGGAATTGTGGGTATTTTCTTTTTTGAATTACTATCAACCATCAGAAATCCTGACGCTCTGCAGTACGTTACATATTTTCTAGAAGAAGAACACACAGCAGCAAACACACAGACACCCACGTCCCGTCAGGAGACGTGCAGATCCCTGCCCGTGGTCTCCGCACCTGCCGTCTCCGCGCTTACAAAGGCCGAGGGTGAACGCAGGCGGCTTGCGTTTGTTCCCGGCGAAGGGCACGCCGATTCCCGCGTGTCCGCACGGGCACGGTCACCCCTGCAGGTGCGGGGGGGCTGCCCCTCCCCCTCCGAGCTGCCCCTCCCCCTCGGGCTGCCCCTCCCCCTCCGAGCTGCCCCCGCTGGCCCGGCCCCCAGACGCTCCCCCTCGGGCTGCCCCTCCCCCTCCGGGCTGCCCCTCCCCCTCGAGCTGCCCCTCCCCCTCCGGCTGCCCCTCCCCCTCGAGCTGCCCCTGCTGGCCAGGCCCCCAGCCCTCTCTGAAAGTCAGACACGCTTCAGGGAAACCCGCAAACCGTCCGGGCTGGTGGGCAGCGCCCCGGCCGCGCCCCCTGCCCCCCTGGTCCCACGCGGCTCGCTAACTGCGCACGTGCCGGCAGCGGCCGGCGCCCCAGGGACGGGAGCCGGGGCCCCGCTGGCACGGCCCCGGCCCCGGGACCGAGCTCACCCGGAAGGGCGGGAGGCCGTAGGCACGGGCGGTAAGCGCCCCGGGAAGAGTTAGTGGAGACGCGGGGTCGGGGTCGGAGTGGAAGGCCCCGGGCAGGACGCGCAGGAAGCCGAGGGGGACGCGGCCGCGGTAGGACAGGAGCTGCCGCACTCGGGGGACAAGACGCTTCCCACGCCCGCGCCCGGGGGGCGGGGGGCGACCCGAGCTGCGCCCCCGCACGGAGCCCCAGCGCCCTCCCAGCAGCTGCCCCGGAGCCGGCGCGTCCCCGACCCCCGCCGAGCCGGCGGCCCCGGTGCCACCCAGCGCCGGGCCCCACCCCCCACCGGGAAGCAGCGGCCCCGGGGGCCACCCAGCGCCGGGCCCCACCCCCCACCGGGAAGCAGCGGCCCCGGGGGCCACCCAGCGCCGGGCCCCACCCCCCACCGGGAAGCAGGCACAGAGCAGCCCCCACTCAGACACGAGCCCCAGGGCGAGGCCCCCGGGGCCGGGAACCGGGGGGCAGGCTGCGCTGGCGAAGGGCACTCTCTCTGTCCAGGGGCCCCTCCGCCCGGCTGTTTCGTCCCCTCGTCACAAAAGTACGGACCGAGTCTGGACAGAGTGGGGGCCCTGTCGCTACCAGCAGCCGACCTCCTGCTTCCGAGCGTCGGGCCGGCGACCTTCCAGAACTGTCTCTGGAGACAGCACTGGCCTTACGTTGCAGAACAGGCAGGCCTGGCCCTCTGCCCCCGACAAGCTTTGGGAAAGGTTTATTGATCAGCACCCGGTTATTCTGATTAGAGGATCACGATTCCGTCAATCCGACATCACCGAAACTTTCCCTAAACAACAGCGAAAGGCCTAAGAGAACGAAGTAGGAGGAGCTGCATTTGCACAAACTACCTGTGTGCGCACAACCCCGAGAGACTTCCCGGACGAGGGATCCTCGTTTGAATTTCTCGCTCCTGATGGGTTGTCAGAAGTGCAAGGTAGTGAAGAGAAGCCCGGAGAACCATCGAGCGGCTGGCTGTTCCGGAAGTGTGGCCGGGGGCGCGGTGGGGGGCACCTGCAGGAAGGGGGGGCACCCGCAGGAAGGGGGGGCACCCGCAGGAAGGGGGGCACCTGCAGGAAGGGGGGGCTCACCTGCTGGAAGGGGGGCACCTGCAGGAAGGGGGGCTCACCTGCTGGAAGGGGGGGCACCTGCAGGAAGGGGGGCACCCGGAGGAAGGGGGGGCACCCGGAGGAAGGGGGGCACCCGCAGGAAGGGGGGGCACCGCAGGAAGGGGGGGCTCACCTCCAGGAAGGGGGGCACCTGCAGGAAGGGGGGCTCACCTGCAGGAAGGGGGGACACCTGCAGGAAGGGGGGCTCACCTGCAGGAAGGGGGGGCTCACCTGCAGGAAGGGGGGCTCACCTCCAGGAAGGGGGGCTCACCTGCAAGAAGGGGGGGCACCTGCTGGAAGGGGGTCCCGGCTGGCACAGCTGACCGGCTGCGGTGTACATTTCGCGTCATCGTCAGGATCACCACGGAGTCTTTACATGATGTGATTACGTGGCCTGCACTGTGGCCTTGATTCTGCCTTGTTTGAAAATGCCTGGAAACACTAACTCTCCATCGCTAAGCACCCACGGTCCCCAAATGTCACCTCGCGCGTGCGGTGGCTCTCCATGCGTTTCCAGCTCCTCATCCCTTACCACTTTCCTCTTCCCAGTTTTGTTCTGTTTCTGGCTGGAGGAGCGGCGACCCTGATTTGTTATTCATTAAAAGGAGAGAAGCACGTGGGAAAAATCGAATTGCTTTGTTATGTGAAAAACCAGCACATTCTATTGATTTTTAAAGACTTTATCCTTTTTACTGCCATCTATGTGAAATACTGAATAACCCCAAAGCAATAATACTACTTTATACAATTGCCTTATGCTTTATGGCTTAAAACAGCCTGGTGATGATGAATAATGATATTACAGTAGAAAATTAGTACCTCAGTGTCCTCAAAAACACCACGGATAAATTGAACCAAAATACAAAAATGTTTAGGTAATTCACAAGAAAATATAAAGGGTAAAGAGGCAATGACTAGAAAATGAATACCAGAGGGCCACACTGAACCCTAATGTGTTGATAATCATATTACATGTAAATGGTTGAGACCCACAAATTATAAGATAGAGATTTTTTTAATCACAAAATGAAAGAAGAAACTGACCCGATTATATGCTGTCTACAAGACACTTACTTCAGTCATGACGACATGTGTAAGTCAAATGTAACAGGTTTGGAAAATGTGTGCCATCCAAAGAACCGAGTGTTTTGTTAACAGCAGGAAACGACACCTATTTCTACCTGGCCATCCCTCTCCTGAATTCTTGTACTTGTGCTTGTTTGCTGGTCTTTTATCTGTGACTGCTTCATGTTTCATTCCGTCCAGTTACATTTTTGTCTGTCCTGCTAGAGTTTTGGGAGTCTCCATCTTCTGTAGAGAAGTCTTGCCCCCCAATCCTTCTTAATTTCTTGGTTAACCCATTCATTAGTTAGTGGGATGTTCTTTAATCTCCAAGTATTCATGGTCTTTCCAAATTTTTTCCTGTGTTTGATTTTGAGTTTCATAGCATTGTGGTCTGAAAATATGCCAGGTGTCATGATATTTTTGTACTTATTGATGGCAGATTGTGACCCAATATGTGATATTCTGGAGAATGTTCCATGTGTACTTGAGAAGAATGTGTATTCTGTTGCTTTAGGATGAAATGTTGTAAGTATGTCTGTCAAGTCCTGGTCTAGTGTGTCATTCAAAGTCATTGTTTCCTTGTTGATTTTCTGCTTACATGGTCTTTCCATTGTTATAAGTGGTGTTTGAAGTCTCCTACTATTACGATATTAGTTTCAATGAGTTTCTTTATGTTTGTGATTAATTGATTTATGTATCTTCTTAATTATGATATAATCCCCTTCTTTGTCTCTTGTTACCGTCTGTTTTTTTAAATCTAGTTTGTGTGATATAAGTGTGGCTACTCCAGCTTTCTTCTGATGACCATTAGCATGATAGTTGCTTCTCATGCCCTTAATTTCAATCTGCAGGTGTCTTTAGGTCTAAAACGAGTCTCTTGTAAGCAGCACATAGATGGGTCTTGTTTTCTTATCTATTCTGATACCTTTTATCTGATTGGAGCATTTAGTCCATTGACATTTAGAATGAGAATAAAGATATGAATTTAGTGCCACTGTGTTGCCTGTAGAGTGGGTGTTTCTGGTGATATTCTCTGGTCCTTTCTTGTCTTTCTTGACTTTGGTCTTTTTTGTTTTGTTTTGTATTGTATTGCTTTGTTTGTCTTTTCTCCATTCAAAGAGTCCCCTTTAAACCTTCTTACAGAGCTGGTTTAGTGGTCATAAACCCCTCTAGCTTTTGTTTGTCTGGGAAACTACCTCTCCTTCTATTTTTAATGACAGCCTTACTGGATAAAGAAACCTTCACTGCATATTTTTCAGATTCAGCATGTTGAATATATCCTGTCACTCCTTTCTGGCTGCTGAGTTTCTGTGGATAGACCTGCTGTGAGCCTGGTCTGTCTTCCTTTATAGGTTAAGGGCTTTTTCCCCCTTGCTGCTTTCATAATTCTTTTCTTGTCTGTGTATTTTGTGACTTTGACGATGATATGCCTTGATGATGATTGGTTTTTGTTGAATCTAACTGGAGTTCTCTGTGCTTCTTGGATTTTTATGTCCGTGTCCTTCCCCAGATTCGGAAAGTTTCCCACTATAATTTGCTTACATAAATCTTCTGCCCCTTTTACTCTCTTCATCTATTGGGACTCCAATGATTCAGATGTCACTCCTTTTCAATAAGTCACTGAGTTCTCTGAGTCTTGTATCATATCATAATCTTTTGCCTTTGTTTCCCTCTTTTTTTTCTACTTCATTATTCTCCATAATTTTATCTTCTGAATCTCTGATTCAGTGCTCTGTTTCATCCATCTTTGCTATTGTGGCATCCATTCGAGATTGCATCTCGGTTTTAGCACTTTTAATTTTGTCCTGACTACATTTTATTTCTTATATCTCCACAGAAAGAATTTCTATGCTTTTTTCAACCCCAGCTAGTATTCTTATTATCATGGTTCTAAATTGTAGTGCAGACATCCTGCTTATATCTGTGTTGATTAAGCCCCTGGCTGTCATTTCTTCCTGTTCTTTCTTTTCTGGTGAATTCCTTCACTTTGTCATTTTGGAGGGAAAAAAATTAATAACATAAAAAATATAAATTAAAAAATTAAAAACAAAACAAAAAAATCAAATAAAGGAAGCTAGATACTAAGTGTTTTGGTCTGCTTATTGAAATAAGCTTGATAGAATAGACAAAAAAGGGAAAGAAAAGAAAAAATGCATAAGAAAAAATTAAAAATTAAAAAATAGGTAATACATTAGAAGAAAATGAAATAAAATAGAACAAAAAGTTTTTTAAAAATTAAAAATAAAGTAAAAATAAAAATAATGTTTTCTGTTTCTATATCCAACAAAGAGGGAAGAAAGAAAGAAAGAAAGAAAGAAAGAAAAGCAATTTAAGCAAAACAGAAAGAAGGAAAATGAACAAATTAATGACCAGAAAACAGAGCGAAACCTGAATGAAGTTATATCCAGTTTCCCCTAGAGCTGAAACTAAGAAGCCCTCTATTTGTGTGGATTTGTGCTGGTCTTCTAGGGGATGTGCTTGGAGGGTGCTGTTGGGTAGGTCTTGTTATAATGGCTCCGTTCTACACCAGGCGGTGATGCTTGGCTTACTGGGTTAGATTAGTGTGGTGCACATGTGCTTGTGCGGGAGAGGTGGAAGTGGCTTCACCCAGATCCCTGATCTCTGGAACAAGAACTTAGATCTCTCACAGACCTGCAGTCAAGCACCCTCCTTTGTCTCAAGCCTCTGTCCACTCCCTGCCTCGACCCTGTCCGTGTCTAAGCTGCCCACCTGCCAGGCATCACCCCCCTCCAGAGTTTTATCTCAGATGGGGTTGTATTTCAAACCCCACACTTCAGAGACCCCCATGGTGTGGACTCCAGCTGACTCTCTGGGCGAGGGTCTTGCTGAGCAAAAGCCAGGTGCCATACTGCCCCAGAAAACGTTCATGTAATCACGCAATGGCAGAGGTTCGGGGATTATGACAAACCATAACACACAGCTGGTGCCAGGTTTCACCACACTCTGGCATCTTTGTCCCAATACCAGCAAATGTGGCTGCTCTCTGGGACCCACTGGGACTTTCACCTGTGGGGAGGTTGTATGGCCTCTACCAAATGCTCCCCAAGCAGGAGAACTGCTTCTCCTCGTGTGGCCCAGGGACCCCTCAGACCCTATTGCCTGCTCCTGGGGATTTGCTGTACTTCCTCACCAGAGCACTGCCAAGCACTGAGCTCTGAAACTTCAGATTCTGTGCTCCACTGTTTATAGAATTTTGGTGGTACTGAAACTCTCTTCTTTCTCCCCACCAATGATTTTGGGGAACAGGTTTCTTGTTCAGTCCCCTGCGAGTGTTTTCATTCTTTCCCTTTCTTTTTCTCCAACTACTTCCTGGAATTTCTTGCACCATCTCAGTACACCACACACCCCCTTCCTCTGTCCTCTCTCCATGAAAATGGCCCCCTATCTTCTGAGGCTTCTAACTCTCCCAGTTCACCTCTCTGCACTGCATGCCTGTTGAGTTCCATGGCCCAACTTATTCAGATTGTTGTTTTAATCCACAGATAAATTTCTTAAGTGTTCAAAATAGTTTGGTGCTAATCTAGCTACCTTTCAGGGATGAGAGAAGCTCAGGGTCCCCATGCTGCTCCGCCATCTTAACTCCTCCTCCAACAGTGCTCTTCCGTTGGCAAAGCATCTCTATTTTTACTGGAAATAAGTAACAAGGGTATTTCGGGCAGCCAGAGAATACTGTAGTCCATTCACCTTGTTCTTAATTACTGCTTTCCCATCACCCTCTGACACTCCTAAGACCTTCTGTCTCCATCAGACCCCAACACACATATTCCTTTTGTTTTAATTTTACTTCCGGTTCGTTAGCACAGTGTTATATTAATTTCAGGTGTGCAGTTCGGTGGCCCACCAGTCCCACATATAACTCAAGGCTGAGCAGGACGATTGTGCCCCTTGTAGCCGCCTGTTTATTCTCTAGAGGGAAGAGTCTGTTTCTTGGCTCCAACACACATATTCTTAATCAGTCCAGGGGATCATGGAATTTGAATGCTAATTTTATTCAGCTAGCTAAAGATTTCTTACTTCCAGAAGTGGCTTCCAAATGGTGGGTAGAAATAAATGCCCACCCAACTGAGCCAGAACAGGTCCCGAGGGACAGCTTAGCTCCCATCAGTGCCCACTGATTTCTTCTCAACATCGCAATGAGCCATTAAGCATTTGTGTGACCTGCTGTGTTATTCGGTCACATTCCCCAGAGGAAGTTGGACATTCCTGGGTGGAGAGGCCTCCAGCACATCCCCCATACAAGTCACTGGATGCACTGGCTTCATCATATGCAATCACACAGGTCCTTAAGCATGACTTTTGGTGGAAACCATATGGAGGAGGTGACAAAAACCCAGCTGTCCTCACAGCCAAGATGAGGCCAGCCCGTCCTTCTTCCTTACCTCAACTCAACTCACCCACCATCAAAGGAGGTTTGGGGTGAAAAGCAGCCTCATTTGCATTGTGCACAGCACATAATTTTGGACATTTTCAAATAGCTTTGGCACCAGAATTTATGAAGTAGGAGCCATATTTCTTCAACTTGATTTAGGTTCAGTTTTTAAGCAGCTTCCATGCTTATAAGATGAGACTGTTGAATAATGTTTTATTTTAAATAATAATTAAGGCTTTCTCATAAAATAACTTTTAGAAACTGTTTGAAGGGGCTTCAAAGCCTTCTTAATTTTAAGCTGTCTCAGAAATAGAGACAATTTTCATAATTTTGTTTTTAAAAGTATGGACCTGTCACTCTTCTGGGCATGTTAAGGAAGGAATTTTCTTGAAAAGGTTACAGAATCTTTTTTCCTTCTATCATCTTTCTCTTCAAAAAGTATTCAGTTTCAAAGAATAGATAAATATTTTACGTGTGCTTTTAAAATCTTCTGATTTTGAGAACTGAGATATTTTGGGGACGGCTGGGTGGCTCAGTTGGCTAAGCATCCAACTTCAGCTCAGGTCATGCAGTTTGTGGGTTTGTGCTGACAGCTCAGAGCCTGGAGCTGCTTCAGATTCTGTGTCTCCCTCTCTCTCTGCCCCTCCCCCGCTCATGCTTTGTCTCTCTTTCTCTCTCAAAAATAAATAAACATTTAGGGGCGCCTGGGTGGCTTAGTCGGTTAAGCGTCCGACTTTCGCTTAGGTCATGATCTCGCGGTTCGTGGGTTCGAGCCCCGCGTCTGCCAGCTCAGATCCTGGAGCCTGTTTCAGTCTGTGACTCCCTCTCTCTCTGACCCTCCCCTGCTCACGGTGTCTCTCTCTCTCAATCCTAGAAATAAATAACAACATTTTTAAAAAAATAATAAATAAATAAATAAACATTTAAACAAGAGAAGTAAGATATTTTGTTTGCACTGTTGGTAGTATCTGCTGGTGATACACATATATAGTTTATTTTAAAATCAGAGTTTTAAATCAGCTAGTTTGGGATTATGGTGCTTGTATGGTTCATTGGTAACCACACTCGCCATGGAAATCCTTAGTGTGTCTAGGAGAACAGGAAATAACGCCCTTCTGATGGCTTTTCCATTCCCTCAGGGTTATGCTGCCTCCCTGGGGTTTCCTGGGTCCTTTAGATAAGTCAGCACCTAAGGGTGGAGGAAACCAAATTAAGAGGCATAAGGGGAAACCCACCTGACTCTAAGATTTAAGTTAATTATGTGCATGGTTTTATTACTACGCGACTCTCAGCTGCAGAGTCAGCAAAACCATCAGCAGGATGTAGCCATGTGACCCAAAATCTGCAGCTTTCAGGTGTTCGTCCCACCCCCCCTAAGACCCTGGGCCCTTCCTTCCTCACCCGTCCAATCCTGCAGGAAAATGCTGCTTCACCATGTGCGATAATGCAGAGTTGCCAATGAGCATTAAAATCCAGTAAGAAACTAAGAAACCATGTGTAACATAGGGGAGTGGTTCTGGCCCAAATCTGAAGAGGGACCTCACGGCCCTGTGACTCTGGGAGAACCTGGGGCACGTATATACATGAGGGGCAGACAAGGGCCATTTAAGGGAAGAGGAGACTCTGAGACCCCAGGTGCAGGACACAGTGTGATTGGCTCATATAGGAGCTAGATGAGTGGATGCGGCTTCAGAGGGATGAGTGAGGCAGGGGGTTAGGGAGGGGTGGAGGCAGGGGGTTAGGGAGGGGTGGAGGGAGGGGTTTAGGGAGGGGTGGAGGCAGGGGGTTAGGGAGGGGTGGAGGCAGGGGGTTAGGGAGGGGTGGAGATACAAGAGCAATTGAGCTCTGTCCTTGCGTGCGTATGCACGAGTATGGATGTGTGCACAGACGTGTGAGTGTGTGCACACGCATGTGTATTTAGGGCCATAGTATTGCGGCTTCTGTTTTATATGCTTTCCACAAAGTATTATAGCCACCATCGTAAGTATGATGTTCCATTGAATAAATTGATTATATTTAGTGATTCTACTAATGTTGGAAAGGAGCAAAACGCTTTACCCAAATAATTTTATAAGGTAAACATGGGAAGTAGATTAACTGAGTCTTCATTCTCATACAAACCAGGAATCATAATTAATTTATTTTAAAATAAGTACAGTTAAAAATAAATCACCAAATGAGTTACTTGACCAAACTTAACCAGTAAACCTGATAGAAATGAGTAACGCGTGCCCCAGTTAGATAACACTTGTTAAACCTAATTTGTTGCTTCAAGAAACCAAACGTATGGCTGTTTTGCTGTTTTTGATTCAAATTCTAGGATTCCTTCTCTTGTACCAGGAGGAAATCGTAACATCCTATGAGAAAAGGAATAGAGAGAAGGCTGAATTTTGAAGAATATCACCAATTGTAACCAGCGGAGGGAATTTTTGCCACACTGTGTAACGATCACATGCTGTGGCTACATCCACGTTCCCTGGTTTTGTTCTGCTTGTCTGTTTACTGTCCAACACCTGCCGAACCTTCTGAGTCATCTCTGGGCTGAGCCCTCGATCCCCTGGCCCCACCACCACGCGCACCCGGTGTCACAGAGCCAGCCATATCCCAGCTACTCAGGAGGCAGCCGCAGCGCAGACCCTGGGGCCATGGGCAGTTAGACTGCAGTGACGTGTCCCTCTGACGGGCCACCAGGTCGGGGACTGGGCTCTGAGTGTGAGCAGGGGCGGGGGAGTCCTTCACAGGCACCCAGGACTGGGCGCACAGCTGCTGGAAGCACCCTTACCCCGGGCGGGGCTTGCACACGCAGTCACCACTGAAGAGAACAGAGTTTTAAAACCATGAGAAGAGGAGCGCCTGGGTGGCTTAGTCGGTTGAGCGTCCGACTTTCGCTTAGGTCATGATCTCGCGGTTCGTGGGTTCGAGCCCCGCGTCGGGCTCTGTGCTGACTGCCAGCTCAGAGCCTGGAGCCTGTTTCAGTCTGTGACTCCCTCTCTCTCTGACTCTCCCCTACTCACGCTGTCTCTCTCTCTCTCTCCTAGAAATAAATAAATAAATAAAATAATAATAATAAAAATAAAAAAATAAAACCATGAGAAGAGACGGTGTCCTGATAACACCACCCTTGCCTGAGGACTGACTGAGTCTGAGGCAAACCTCCAACGAGAGATGCGCAAAACTTGCCTTTTTTCCTTAATCCAAGTTGAGTTTCTTTTTTGACTTGTAACCAAAGGTCCATATAGATCATAAGCCTTAAATATAAATTTCCTCCCCTTAAGAACTGGACCAGACAAGTCTGGCTGTAACCGAGCTACCCGGCTCCTCTAATTTCAGGTGAACGGCCCCCCGACGCTGTGGGTCACTGCTGGCCGTGCCCGGGCTGCAGCCTGCGCCACACTCACAACGGGGCTCAGTTCTGATTAACGTTAGTGATGTTAGACCAACTGAAGATTGCAAAGAGTCTGAGCAGGGAATGCTCCAGACTCACGGGGGTCAGAAACGCCCCCTGTCTCCATGGTGAGGAATCTAGGACAGGGTATGCAGGGCAGGGTGGGGGTGAGGCTGCAGAGCCAGGCAGAGGCCCCCACAGAGACAATGGCTCTTGCACCACGCCCTGGGGCCCCAGGGCTGCCCCACATCCCCAGGTGGGCTGTGGCCCTGCAGCTGCCAATAACATAACACCCGAATTGCCACCCGCTGTACCGAGAGGCAAGGACATTAGCATTGACACCGCCTTTCTTCGCCCTCCACACTGGGGCCCTTTCGGGCTCACCGTTCTGGCTCAGTACACTAGTGAGGATGGGCCACACGGCCATGTTCCATCCCTCCAGCCGAATCGAGTGTGCTGTGGGGCCCCAGCGTCGTGGATGCTGGGACAAGCTGTGGCCACCCAGTGCGCACTCGCCGCTGCCTTTCCCCACCACAGAGGGCGGCTGCGCCCGGACCGGTGGGTGCCTGTCTCCATCCTCCAGCACACGAGCACCTTTCTAGCGTGGAATCAGTTTAAAATCCATGAGCACATTTGGCTTGGGCTGTGCCATGTGCCTGACTTGCCTGTGTCCCTCCTGGGAACACACTCGGCATCTCCAAGTGAGATCCCCTCCCCCGGGCGGCCTTCCCGCTGAGCGTCAGCGTGCTGGCCACCCTTCCCTCCCGCCCTGTTCCATACGCCGTGTGCAAGTCCCATCGTGTCTGAGTAATCGGATGTAAATTACAGTACCACGGGATGCAATTAGCAACACCACCTGGAACGGCAGGGGAGAGGAATCTTTCCCCTTCCAGAGGCATCTGGAGTGTGGCCCTGGCACCGTGGCTGCAGACCACATGGGGACAGAGCACAGAGAGCTGTGGGTGACCAAGGCCACAGTACTGCACTGTCCCAGGGCAGGGGGGCTGCCGAGAAGGACAGGTTTACTCCCGTCCCTGCCCCTGACACCGAGCGAGACTCAGGACCCACAGACAGATTCTCTCTTTCTGGGGCCACAGCATCCCCAACCCCAATCCTCCAGCTTCTGAAGATGGAATACTGGCCAGGGGTGCCCGGGGCTGAGAGACGAGGCCAGGCTGCGGTCAGAGATGTGCGAGAGGCCAGGCAGTCTGGGGACGGTCCGTGGACGGCCCGTGGATGGCCGTGGAGGTCTGTGGTGAAGCGCAGAGCAGGGAGGAGGCCCAGGGAAGCCGTGCTCCCATGGGTGGAAACCCAGAGACGCTGTGTCCTGTTGCACCTTGAGGGCCAGCCGCCCTCAGAGCCGTGGGGACAAGGGCGCCAGCAGTGTCTCTCCTGTGCCCTTGGCCTTTGAGAGAACAACTTTGTAATGTGTCAAAGCTCATTAGGGGGCAAGGAATAGAAGAAAGAAATTAGAGCTTTAAAGCAAAGCAGAGACCGGAGTGCTCTGTAATGCGTCCCTGTCGGCCAAACGTGGTCTGGGTCTCACAGGCAGTGGGGACGGGGGGGGGGGGGGGGGGGGGGGGGGGCAGAGCGCAGGAAGAGAGTGGTGACTTCAGAAACGAGGCATACTTGGAGGGGCGTGTTCTCAGACGAGAAGAAAGCAGTGACCTCGAGGGTGAATTCTGAGACATCTTCTGAGGGAGCGTGGGCTTCAGAGAGAACTGCCGCAGCCACACGTGAGATCTGTGTTCTCCTTCCGGTTCCCCGTGTTTCCAGCTTCTCCTGAAGACACCCTGCCGCGCGTGCGGACTCCATTAGGGGGTTGAGTGCCCACAGCTCCCCGCACGCTTCGGCTCCGTGTGGTCATTTCCCAGTTACTCTCTAGGACCTAATGGGTTATAATTGACGGGAGGATTGCAAACCGATGGTGAATTTTCACTAGGATAATGCGATTCTTCAGCAGTTCTTTCTTTTTAATGGGACTAATCTCTCATCATTCTTCCTGCCTAGAGTTTCTATGGAAGGTGAAGATGCAGAGAAATATAACTGATAATGGGTCTTACTTTGAAAATATGGTTTAATAATATCTTCCTATTTACCCAGAGTTTAAAACTATGTCCACACAGAAACCTGCACACAGATGCTTATGGCAGCTTTTCCGTCATCGATAAAACGTGTTAACACCCAGCACGCCCTTCAGTAGGTGGTGGAAAAATAACCTGTGGTCCCTGCGGGCAATGGAAGCCATTTGGCACTGAAACAAAGGAGCTACGAGCCAGGAAAAGGCCTGGGAACGTGGCGGAAACGGAAGAAGGCAGCCTGGGGAAGGACAGGCAGGCGATGACTGTCCTTGTAAGGGGCCGACGGCCGCTAGTTCCCCCAGCGTCCCGTGCAGTTTTCGGCCACAGCCAGATGGCCAGCCTGGCGCCCAGGAAGTTTCTACTTGGTGCCAAAAGAATGAGAATAATTGAGTCTTAAAGCACATCTGCCTGTGTTCATGCTCAGCTCACTCTGACCTTCATATCGATAGACCTTCTACATAAATGACGTAGAAAAAATCCCCACTATCTGAAATTGTATTCATTTGTTGTCATTTGTCCAAAAATTGTCACTTCTGCTTTGAACTAGGCCCGGCTGCATCCCCCTCCTGATGAAGACTGATCTTTTGCAAGTTGAGGCAACTCTTTTTCAAACAAGTAAAGACAGATTTTTTTAAACTTTGCTCCTAGAAACCCCCTCATCATCTCATTTCCAGAAGGACGAGTAATCTCCTGAAATAATTTATTCTCTGAAATCTTAATATCACGTACTCGGGTTGATAAACACATAAGAATTTGGATATCTGGAGATTTTAATCGCCGTACTCCGAGGAGGTAATCCCATTAGCGTTTAGAAGACAGTATCTGAAAAGGGACGCGAAGACGAAAGCGCGTGACTCCTCACACGGATGAGTTTTCCGTGTGATGAACTCATCGTAGTCACTAAAGGTGGAGTTTGTACTTAGGCTTTTAATGAAGTTCCCAGTCCCTGGGGGACAGCAGCCTGAAGCATCCCTGGCACACAGCCCTGGCCTAGAGGTGAGTGGGGGGGGGGGGCCGGCGGGGGGGGACAGGCCGCAGGCTGCGGACCCCCCCTCCCCCCACAGTCCGGGCGCTGCTGTGAACGTGCGGGGCTCTGTCGGCGCAGAAACCCGACGGACGTGCGCGTTGCGGCCCCGGACGCTGCGCGACGACCCTGCTCGGACCCTCGCTTGCGTGTCCGAGTAGAGACAGCCCGGAGCAGTGACCGCGGGGCGGCGTGGGCCGGACCCACGTGCCGTGACCCAGCCTGCGCCCCGGGGCCTCGAGAACCAGACGACAAAGAACAAAACAGGCAAAGTAAGCGACGGCGCAGGACGAGGCGGGGCAGGGGCACCGAGACGCGAAGCAGGGTCTGAGCGTCAGGGGCCACGGCGGTTCCGGGGGGCCTGGCGGCTTTGTGGCCGGGCAGGCACCCGCCGCGGGGGGCGGGCCCCTGACCCGCCGGGGATGCACGGAGGCCCGCACCTTAGCGGAAGACACACTAGCACCCTTTCCCATATTCGTAACGACCTGGGGACAGGCGCGGCCCTGTGCTCCGCACGACCGGGCGCGCGCACACCTGCCCTGCGCGGCCGCTGTCTACCTGGTCCGCGCGCACCTGCCCCGCGCGTTCCCTGTCTGCCCGGCGCGCTCGGAGACCAGGACGTCCGCGCGCCCGCGAGTCGGGTCGGGTCGGGTCGGGTCGGGTCGGGTCGGGTCGGGTCGGCGCCCAGCGCCCGCACGGGTCCTCGCGCGAGAGCAGGACGCACGTTCCCCGCGGTCCTGAGCACCCGCCCCGCTCGCTTGTGGCCGTCCGGCTGCGGCACAGTCACGGGTAAGGTGGTCTTTGCTACAGTTGCTTGTAGCAACTCAGAGACATTCCGCCGCGTCTGGAGTGCGGGCCCACGCGTGACATCCCGAAGCAGGGTGACAATTCCTTACAGTGACCTTGAGAGTATCTACATTACTTGCATAAACAGTAATATTAAATTACACTCTTCAATTAAAATGAAATTTCTGTTAATCTAAACTTGTGTATACTTTTTAATATTCACAAATTTAAATTTATACATCGATCTTGTATTTTAATACATGATTTTTAATATTTTATAGAAAATAACTTTAAAAACCATGTATGACAGGGATACCTGGGTGGCTCAGTCGGGTAAGTGACCGACTTCGGCTCAGGTCACGATCCCACGTTCCATGGGTTCAAGCCCTGCGTCGGGCTCCAGGCTGATGGTGCTGATGGTTTGGGATTCTCTCTCCTTCTCTCTCTGCCCCTGCTATGTTCTTGCTTTCTCTCTCTCTCAAAAATAAAAATAAACAAACATTAAAAAGTAAATAAAATAAAAACCATGTATGATAATTTTGTGTTTGACATTTTATATTCGATTTCACTTTTATAATATAAAATTTTGAACTCTTTAATAGAATACATTGAGTGAAATAATCATGTTTTAATTTTCTAGTATAAAATCAAAGCATCATAATTCATATTTCGCTGAAAAGAAAGGAAGAAAATTAAAATTAAAATTTGTGGAAAAAACATATAATTTATGGGTCTTTATTACTGATCCAAATATTGCCAAGACATTATTAGAACGCTGATAAGAAGAATAATTATTAAGTTCAGTCACTGTGGGTTTTGTTTTGCTGACTCTAAAGCATGTAAAAGCCATTGCTTAACATTTTCTATCCTTCTCAAGGTAGGAATATAAGACGTTCTTCACTTACCAGGTTCCTAGGCTGGTGTGTCATTTTTAAGCATGGAGACACATCTGCCGCCCCCCTGGTTTTCTGCTCTGGGTCTGGGGGGGGGGCAGCGCACAGAGGTCTGGGGAGCTGCAGTGGCCCTGGGTAGGTGCCCCCTGCCATCCTCACTGAAGACCAGTCCCCACCCCCGCGATAACCCCCGTCAACACCACACACACCTCCCTACGGACACTCACTCTACACACGATTCTCCTATAACCTTTGAGAAAACGCCCATCCAGTTATTATGATCCCGCGTGAGAAGCGGAAACTGAGAAACAAGAATACACAGTGTGTGTGGGGACTCACCTTAGAGCCAGGAAGGTGTGGTCGGCATAGAATTCGATCTCAGTGGCAGATCATCCTTTGGTACCACAGCTGGTGTAGACCAGGCTGGATCCCTGGAAGCCTGCCCCAGCGACACATGCCCAGTGGAGGCAGACGCTCTCATGCCCTCCCCAGCTGCTGTCTACACTGCCTTCACCTTGCACAGCTCCTGTTTATTAGACAGGATGCCTTATTGCAAGAATCCAATAGGTAGGGGTCGTGGAGGCAAAGGAAGTGGTGCGGATTCTCTGCAAGCAGAGAGGTCAAAGCCAGAGTCTTAAAACCACAGCAACAATCCAGAGCAGGCTGACAGCTCAGAGCCCGAAACGCATGGCCAGTTCTGAGGAAGTAGCAGGCTGTCAGTCGTGAAGAGACATTGTTGGCTGCAAGGGGACAGGTGTCCACTCAGGTGGGCTGAAGACCAGCTGGAGGCGGGGAGCCGGACCCCGGCAGGAAAGGCTGAGTCCTGAGGCAGGCAAGGGGAGGCCGGACTGTGAGGGCCACCTCACTCTCCGTCTGGCAAACTCTTGGGAGGGTCCAGGTTTGCAGACAGAACACAGACCAAGAGGCAGATGCCACCCGTCCCCAAAGAGGGGAGATACGGTGGGGTCAAATCCCCAAGCAGGGGAGGGGGGTTCTACCTTCAGGCCAGTCGGGGGCAGCCCTCACTGGGAACACATGCTCTCTGGTGCCCTCGCTCAGTGCTCCCTGCCCCCCCAGCGAAAGGAGAGATTGCCCTACTTCCAAGCAGAGAGTAACTGGGGAGTGACAGCTTTCCTTAACCTGCGGGCTCAGTCACATGTCAGTCTTCAGGCCGGGCTAAAATTCACATTCCAGAAGGGCAAAAAATAACACTAATAAAGTTACTAAAATAGCATACGTTTGAACAGTGTATCCACCACCAAACTCCCTGTCCTGATGGAAGTCAGGTCTCTGTCAGATACTTCATCTGCTGGAAAGAGCTCCCTCCCAGCCCCCGCTCTATTCGGCACGACACATGGTCCCCAATACAATTACGTAAAACAATGTCAGCACAGGGAAGGCGTTGATTATATAACATATATAACAAGAGCCACAGTGTCGACAACAGGCTGCTAATTTCCCGAAAGTAGAAGTGACTTATTTTGTAAGGGACCCCTTTATTCTCCTCGGGGGGAGGGAGAGAATGTTTCTGGGACCCCGGAAACAAACTTGCACTGTGTTCTGATTCTCCTAAACAATTTCACATGTGAGAAGATGAGCATCTTGTTTTAAAAGATATTCTCTTGCATTTAAGATGCTGCCAATTCATTGCCAAATTCTCTGGATCCTTTAAGTTCCTATTTACTCATTCCACCTCAGAAATGTGATTTGGATATAAATTAACATTAAAATAATTTGGGAATATGCAGTGGAATTTCTCATTTCTTGTCACTTGGCACTGTTCAAGCCCATGGTCAGGTTCCCCTATTGTGGCTCACCGGGCCCCTTACGTTCCAGAATAAGTCCATCCCCGTGGACTGGGGTCACACGGCAAATGGCCACATGGTCTTCCTCTGTCCAGAGTCCATGCTCTTACAGAAAGACCAGCACCAGCTGTCTTCAGAGGCAGTGTAGACAGCCGCACGAGGGTCAGTGTCCCTCCTCTTCAAACCCTTCTGGGGGCTGGGCTTTCCAACAACCCCAAGTCTCAGGTGCTCTGCCTCCTTCTGAGAACACGCGCAGCCCCATCTCTGCTTTTCACTGTGTCTGACACCAGGTCCTCACAGTTGCCTTCAGGGACCCATGAGTCGTCGTCACCGTGTGGCCAGGGTCCCCCAAGTCATCATACTTGTGTGGCCATCTCATACACTGTGTGGCCACCTTCTCCTGAAAGGCTGTTCCCCTTTTCCAAGCCATGTTTTCCTCTAAGACTAAATTCAATTTCTACTACATTCAGTCACTTCCCTTGACCAATTTAACCTTCAGTGACTTCCTTCTCGACTAAATTCCCAAGAACCCACCTTCTGGACCTGAAGTAAGAGCTCACCTCCCCCCATGACGGGTCACATTCTGGTTTCTTCATGGATGCGCACATGCCTCCACCCGCGCACTGCGGGAGGGGTCGTGAAAGCCCCAGTGACCAATGCAGGGTTAAACGAGGGGCGTGGAGACCACTTGAAGAATGTCTGTGGATTTCAGTGAGGACTTTGGGAAAGTCTCCGAAAGCAGCTTTATGACCCAGGGAGCATGTGACCTGGCAACCCACCTGCTCATGAGGGACTCCAGGGTGTGGGAAGGGAGGCTTCTCCAAATCCTTCTCGAAGCCACGAGTGAAGACCAGTGATTTTCACCGTGTTCTGATCCCAAGACAGAAAACGTCTCCAGGTGTCTATCCCGAGTGGTGAGTGAGCTCAGGAACACAACCCATGCTCACTCCCTCCTCCCCCGTCCTTCCCTGAAGCCTGGACACCTCGACGTGAGCATGGTGTCACCAGACACTCTGTACTTAAGAGCATTGTTGGCAAAATTCTGTTTTTGTTTTTACTATTATCCGCGATACGGCCTCGGTACAGCCCAGATGTGCACAGAAATGCACACACCAGTGCACCGTACGGAGTGGCTGCCCCTCTCCGGGCACATTCGTGGACCCTGAGGGCTCAGCACTGGCAGTGCACGTGGTGCCACAAGTGGATGGGGTTGGAGGCTTACTGAACAAAACCAGGAAGGTGTATCCCTATACCGAACACCTAGAACATATCAGGGTGGAGATTAAGGCAACAGGGAAACAACTGTGGGGAAGCTCACAGATGCTCACGATTGACTGAAATGCAGAAACTACACTGAATGTCAAAATAGCAACTGCACAGTGTGGTGGCTGGGGCTCCTGGCCAACACTGGCAAAGCCACACCTGTGCTTTAGTGACCGCATTTTAGAAATTTAGGTAAGTGAAACCAGCTATGAGATGAGCTGATGTTTGAGGAAACTGGAAGCATTTTTGTCTTCAGCTTTAAAAAAAAAAACCTCAAATTTTTGCTTACTATAAAGAGCTTTTACGCAAACGATATAAAATCATGTAAGCAGACTTGTGAGTCAGGCAGCTCCCCAAGAGTGGGAATATTCCAGGAGAAGCTGTGTCCATTCACCTGACACTCAGTTCTAGAAAAGATTCACACTCGGTGGCATGGCTGACCAGGAGCAGGGTCACAGATGTGTTTCTCTATTGAGATTCTCCAGGGATTGGGATCTAAATTAAGATCCCCAAACCCAGGGAGACTTCTCATTCTGATATGTCGAGTCAACGACTTGCCAGAAGACTGTTCTGCCCTGGAATGCTCTACTGGTTGTGTTGATGACACTCAATAAGTCGTCTGGACCGGGAATCACTCGGCTACGGCTGCCGTATCCAAGTGCGGTGAGCTGAGTGTCGTCAGCGACAGAAATCTGTGCTCCCGGCTCTCTGGAGGCGGGAATCACAGCACCAGCAGGTTGGATCCTCAGAGTCTTTGAGGTGGAACATGGGCTGTGCTACCTCCCAGCTTCGGGTGCTTGGCCAGCACCTTTCGGCTTCCTTGGCCTGTGGTAGCAGGAGTGCGGTCTTCACAGCGCGTTCTCTCATGGTCTGTGTGCACGTGTCCTCCTTTGTAAGAACGCCGTCATGTTGGAGCAGGGCCACCCTCATGGCCTCATCTTAACTAATGATATATGCAAAGACCGTATGTCCAAACAAGGTCACGGTCACGAGTATGGGGAGGGGAGGTGGCTACGGGTTCAATATCTTTTGACATAATTCAAGCCTAGCAATTGGTGTATCTATTTGATGGTGGAATGGAACCCTTTTCTCTCTACATAACTACTTTTTCATTCATAACAGAGATGTGGGAAAATTTTTTTACTGTTTTATTTATTTTTGAGAGAGACATAGAGACAGCATGAGCAGGGGAGAGTCAGAGAGAGAGGGAGACACAGAATCTGAAACAGGCTCCAGGCTCTGAGCTGTCAGGACAGAGCCCGACACGGGGCTCAAACCCACAAGCCGTGAGATCATGACCTGAGCCAATGTCAGATGCTTAACCGACTGAGCCACGCAGGCATCCCGAGACGTGGGAAATTTTTAAAGAAGCCCAAACACTTGTCAAAGGGATAATCTCAGTAAAAGTTTTAATATATTTTGAAATATTTTTAATTATACAGGAATGAATGACCACAGCAAATTGAGCTCTTTAGTTACGCATGAGCCAGTGCTCTGTATCTGTATCCCCTCCCCCAACTGCGTCCCGCCCCCCCACCTTCCCCAGCAGATATTGTCCACTTGCTGAAGGAAAGCAGGCTCATCTCAGCCGATGCGGTCACCTTATTTCGAGCTGTGTCTACGTCTCTTTCTCTGGGCATCTCTGCTTTGCTTTTGAGAACCTTGGTTACTTCACTGATTCCTGTTTCTAAGGGAAATCTAGGCATCTGTAGAAGGTTTTTCTTTCACATGGGTCCGTGTGCTGGCTAACTAGAATTACGGCAGCCCCACCTATTATACATATGTAGCATTTCATTCTGTAGAGAGAAGTGAATGGAGGCTGATTCACACCTAACTGTTGGCTGAAAGACTTTGCACACTAATGTTTCTCATCTGACTTCTGTTGAACATAAAGTAAAGGAGTGCTGGGAGCCACACCGGTCTCACTGGATGACAGTCACAGCAAGGAAGTGGCAGTGTTTGCACAGCTCCTGCCATGAGAAACGAAAACTGGTATCTCCTTCTGCTACTAATGGCTCATGTTGGAAATGAGCCTGCTGGTATTGACCAGGCCTCACAATATTCCATATCAGACCAATATTCTTAACACAGATACCTCATAGGAAAAGCATATTCCTGCCTTTACAAAAGAGATTTTAGATGAAAGCTCTGTGGATGATTGTCAAAAGGCTCTTCCTATGGGCCTTGCAGACCCAAGACTTAGATAATAAAGGGGGTTAAGAACACAAGAGTTACAATTGAGTCTGGTCCCATGTGAGAAGAGCCTAATTTATAGTTAAGGTACAGATAAGGGCAGAAGATAACTTACTAACTGGTGAAGCATAGCAGTCCCTTCCTCAAGGCCTACATTCCACAAACCCCCTCCCTTACACTGGCAGCTGGGATGAGGGTAGGTAAGAGCAGCTAAAACATAAACCCAGGGGCAAAGACTGACACATTTAGGGCCCCCATGGCAGTTTCCACAAACAAACCAGTTCAGAATCATTCATCCTCTTGAGAGCCAGACAGGATGACTCCTAGCTCATCTCTATACAACTTAACCTATATGTTATCCTGTTTTCCACTAAGAGCATCCTGTTATTTCCTTGGTCGTAAATTCACTATGACTGGGATAATTCTGCAATTGTTATCGCAAAAGCCTCCCCTTGTAAAAAATTCCTTTCTCTGACCTCATGCTGTTGTTTAACCTTTAAATAAAGACACCAAAACCGACAGGACAGAGACGCCTGCTGGGTGAAGAGAAAGAATCTCGGGGCCTCTCTCACTCTCGCTCTCGCCGACACCGTCCGTCCTTCAGGGACCCCGGGGCCTGCCGGACCGGCCTCTGACAAGTGGCTCCCGAACAGGGACCTGAAGGTAATCTCTTTAAACTATGTTGTTTTCGTCGCATTAGTCGAGCCGGTTAGGATTCCACCTTAGGGTGCCGCGGACCCCCCTGCATAAGATAAGTAGGGTTAGCTGGTGGATAAGCAAAGAACTGTTTTTGAGAAGCTATGGGCCATAAAGAGTCTAAGGAAAGGAGACTCTTTATAGATGTGATACGAAATGTGCTTACAAAAAAAGGGGCAAAGGTATCTTCTCAACAAATTGCTCGATTTTTACGTTTTGTTCAAAAACTGTGCCCCTGGTTCCCTGAGGAAGGAACTGTTAATATAGAGATCTGGAACAAAGTTGGGGACGAAATTAGACAATGTCCTGAAAAAATCCCGGTCGAAATTCTTTCTCTATTGACCATTATAAAGGGGGTGTTAGACACCTCAAAATATACTTCGGGAGTCTTCAAGCCCAGCGCCCCCCAAAATGATAATAAGGTGGACTCAGGGACTGTCCCCGATTCCACCACCAAGAAGGTTTCAAATTTAACATCAGACAATTGGGCTTTCCCTGTTCACACTACAGGGACTTTCCCTCCATCTGGGCCGCTTCCTCCCATGCCACCTTCAAAAGGAGTGGGGCTCAGAGCCGCCGTTAGAGAGGTGGAAAAAGAGGGAGATACAGATTTTGTTTGCTGCTTTCCCGTTGCTCTTGGGGGAGAATATGATGAGGACCCTTCTTGCGAACCTCTTCCCTATAAGATTATTAAGGAACTAAAAACTGCCTTTACCGAATATGGGCCACTTGCTCCCTATACCCTCACATTGCTAGAGGCCCTAGCATCCTGCTGGATGACACCTTATGACTGGATTCAGGTTGCAAAAGCCTGCCTGTCAGGAGGCCAATACCTGCTATGGAAAGCGGAATATGATGACCTCGCTAGAAAAAGGGTGGACATAAATAAAAGGATGAATAGGAGAGACATTACCCTTGATAAACTCTTAGGCAAGGGTGATTTTGACACTGCTCAAGCTCAAATGTATCTTGACAAGGTCACCTTACAGCAGGTCACTGATTGTGCTTATAATGCCTGGAGAGCTTTGCCAATTGCAAAAGGCAGGGCCGATACCTTGGGAGAAATCCGACAACGATCAGATGAAAGCTATGAGGATTTTGTATCCAGACTCATGAAAGCTGTTGGAAGAGTGATAACTAATGATGAGGCAGCAGACATTCTCACTAAACAACTAGCATTTGAAAACGCCTCTTCTACCTGCCAGTCTTTATTACGACCCATAAGAAAAACTGGCACCTTAATTGATTATGTCAAACAATGTGCAGATGTAAGTCCTGCCTTTATCCAGGGTGTGGCTATCGCAGCAGCTTTAAAGGGAGAAACATACCCTCAATATGTCAGGTCCTTACGGCAGTCAGGAGGTACTAAGAGCAAAAAACCTTCCTCAAGGTTTAATTGCTATTCTTGTGGGCAAGTGGGACATTTCAGTAGGGACTGCCCCACAAAAAAGGCAAATACCTCTCTGCCAACTGCACGTGTTCCTCAGGTGATAAGCAATAACAACGGGCCCAGGACTCTATGCCCTAGGTGTGAAAAGGGCTCTCACTGGGCCAAAGATTGTAAATCTAAATTTCACAAAAATGGCCAGCCACTGGGAACCAGTCTTCAAAAATCTGAGGACCAGGGAAACGGATTGAGGGGCCAACCCCAGGCCCTGACACTAATTGGGGCAACATCCCTCAGCCTGCTCAACCCTTCACCAATTTCAGTCAGTCTCTGAGCTCTATAGAGCAACCCCAGGCAGCGCAGGATTGAACCTCCGTTCCACCACCAGCACAATACTAACCCCGGATTCACCTCCTGTAACTATTCCCACCGGTGGAAAGGGGCCCCTGCCCCCTGGGGAGGGGGGACTAATATTGGGGCAGAGTTCCATCTCCCTGCAGGGGATCCATATAATCCCTGGGGTGGTTGATGCCGATTATCAGGGAGAGATCAAGGTGCTGGTCTCTCCTCCTCCTTCCACCAAGCAAAATTTTAAGGACCAGAGAATTGCCCAGTTCCTCGTATTGCCTTATTATCACATAGGAAAGGATGCCACTGATGCTCCCAGAGGAGAAGGAGGCTTTGGCTCTAGCGATATGGCCTTTTGGATGCAGGAGATTAAAGCCTCTAGGCCCATGAAAGTATTGCAGGTTCAGGGAATTCCTATTCAAGGACTCCTAGACACCGGAGCAGATGTCTCCTGCATTGCAGGAAAAGATTGGCCTTCAGCTTGGCCAACTCAGAAAGCTCCTGCTACTCTTGTGGGTATAGGACAGGCTCCTAACATGGCAAAAAGTTATCAGATCCTAAAATGGTCAGATGAGGAGCACAATTCAGGAACTTTTTGTCCTTATGTTATCCCTTCCATCCCTTTTTCTTTATGGGGACGAGACATTTTATCCCAAATGGGAATGTTACTTTACACCCAGATGGCAAGGTCACTAATCAAACGTTACAAATGGGGCTTCATCGCAACAAAAGGTTGGACCAGACACAACAGGGGATAGCTCTCGTAAATATAGAGCCCAAATTGGACAAAAAAGGGATTGGCTGTCCAAATTTATAGAAGGGGCCATAGTTCCTTCCGCTGCTGACCCAATAACCTGGAAGTCAGACACTCCTGTTTGAATAGAACAATGGCCCTTAACTTCTGAAAAAACAGCAGCAGCAAGACAACTTCTAGAACAGAAGCTTAAGGAAGGACATATCAAGCCTTCCAGTAGTCCATGGAATACTCCCATTTTTTTGTTATTAGGAAAAAATCAGGTAAATGGAGATTGTTGCAAGATCTGAGGGCAATAAATGCCACTTTGGAAGGCATGGGTTCCTTACAACCAGGGCTCCCATCCCCTGTAGCTGTCCCGGATGGATATCAGATAATCGTAATTGATTTACGATTTGCTTGCCTTTAGCTTGCCTGCTTGCTCATTATAAAAAACCTTAAGTCCTTGGACTCAGGGCCGCACATGTAGAGGTCTATGTTAACCTTGTGTGGTCCTGGCCGGTAATAAAGATTCCCTTTATTCAGCCTCAGTGGTCTCGCTTGGTCTTTGTGTCTCTTGACATAACATTTTGAAGGTCCCACCGAGATTACAGAGTCCCCACACCTCCAAATTCCTGTCTCATTTGCCTGCACCCTCCCCGGCTCCTGAAGATGCCCTGGGACCCGGGAAACACTCTTGTCTTTCCTGCCGCCCAGAAAACGGCCCCACTTAATCTGTGGGAGTCACTTTCTAAACCTCCGGAGGTGAGTCAATCTACCATCGGAATCCTGAACGCACGTGTGCTTCTGTCCGGGGGATTAAGTGGGAGGCTGGACGCAGCGACTTCCCGCCCCGGGGCACTGAGACGTCGGGTGGGCCCTCCAGTAAACCTGTAACCCTGTTGTGTGGCCACTTCTGCGTCTGTTCTGTCCTGTTGCCATTGTCATTGTTTTCAGTGTCCTCCGTAGGGATTCTGTGGGAGGGAGTGTGATCACCTTCGCTGTGCATGTAAGTGTGGATGTGCGACTTGGTCTGGCTTGCCTGCCGGGTTCGATTCTGTGGCTCAACGGTGGGGGGGCACCCTTAAGGTCCCAAAAAGCCTACAGAGTCTGAGTGGGCCCTTCTGTGATTCTGTGGTGAACGGCATAATTGGAAAGGGCCCCCCAAACCCAGACGATATAGGGACCCCTAGAAGGGGACCTTATTGGTCTGGCTGAGGTAAAAACAGACGTTAACTCTCTCTGTTCCTCTGCCTAGTAGATGTGAGGGCTTCTCACTCATTCATTTCCCAGGTTAATGGCTATAATTGGAGCCAACTGTGGCTGGTCTACCTCGGGACAGGGACTTTAAGGAATATTCCCAAGCAGCTGCCGAAACTCCTTCTGTTTCGGGGAAATTTCTTGTCTTCTCCAGACTGACATAGACTGCCTAACAAACCTTAAGTCTACTCCTGTCTGAGCTCACAAAATCTAAAACTGCTAATTCTCTTTCTCTGCCTCCTGGCTGTCACCTTGCCTCTTCTGCCTTCCCCTCCCCCTCCTGTTTCCAAATGGGATGCATGAAACAACAGGAAAACAGGGTGGATCTTTAAATATGCAAACGATATCCTCCCTAAACCCACCCCAAATAAACCCAGGATATCTGGTTTATTCGGAGGATGGGGGTCACTCACCCCTTTCAAAGACTGAGAGGTGTACTTCAGATATATAACCAAAGGATTCAGCTCTTAAAGTTTCAGGCCTCACCCCACGGACCCATCGCTCCGGAGTTCAGTAGGCCAACTCAGAAGAACCCTCAGTCTGACAAGATAATCCAGATCCAGTCAACCAGCTTAAACTGACCTTCAAAAGGACACTGGCCCCTGAGATCTCCAGCCCTGCTCCGGCCACACCCGGGAAGCTGGCTGGTCTACGCACAGCAGAAGCTTGAGGAATCACCAGTCTGATAAGATAAACTGTCCTTACTCTCTGCCCAGAAAGCTGGGGAAACTGCGAAAAATTCCTGTTTATACACTTGCCTTCCTCTTATGTTCTGTTGGTATTAATTGTCTCTAATCTAGACCCAATTTGTAAGAGTGGGGCACCTTCAATGGATGATTCTGTTAAACTAACCCTTCCTTAGTATGATGATTGTGAGTTACAGGTCTTGCAGGAGATCAATTATGCTCTCACATGCCAAATACTGGGCATTACTGCACTGATTGCCATCACAGGGTCTGTGGCTGCTTCCACTGTCTCCCTTGTCCAGGAAGTACATACAGCCCAACATGTTGACCAATTAACTAAAAATATCTCTTTTGCATTGGCCACTCAAGAAATAATTGACAGGAAATTGGACACTAAGGTTAATGCCTTAGAGAGGCAGTATTGTTTATCGGAAATGAATTAAGTTTTCTAAAATCTCGTTTGGCTCTTCGATGTCACAAGGAGTATAGTTGGATCTGCGTTACTCCCCTCCAACATAATAATACCACCCACACTTGGGAGAATATCCAAAATCACCTACTTGGTATTTGGAATCATTCTAATTTTAGCATTGATGTCCAAGCGCTTCATGAACAGATTCAGGCTATTAATGCATCCTCTACCTTTGTCTCTCCTTCACAGGTTGCAACCTCCTTTTTACAAGGGCTATCAGGCGCGAATTGACGCTGGGTTTCCCCTGACAAGGCTGGATTGGGACAACTCGGCTGAAGGTAAGGAGAGTCTCTTAGTCTACCGCCAGACTCTATCGGCAGGTCTCAAGGCTGCGGCTCGCAAGCCTACATTGTCAGTCAGGGACCAGAGGAAAGCCCCGCAGCATTCCTTAAGAGTATAATAGAGGCACTCCGCCAGTGCAGCCCTATGGATCCTGAAGCCCCAGCAAACATAGCTGTAGTGGCCATGGCTTTTATCAATCAGTCCGCCCCTGACATTTGGAGAAAACTTCAAAAAAGTTAGATCGTCTAAAAAAAAAAAAAAAAAGAGAGAGAGAGAGCGAGCCTCCAAGATCTAGTGGCCTGGCAGAAAGGGTGTATAGCAACAGGGAAAGTGCAGAGGATAAACAGATAAAAGCTGAAAAGACATAAAACCAAGGTCTAGCCGAGATTTTACTCCCAGCAACTGCTGAGCCAAAGGACCGGAAAAGACGCCCCAGGCAGTTGGCTTCAAGAGGAGAAGGTAAGGAGAACTCCCAGCGGCTCGAAGGGCGCCCCCGCCTGGGCAAAAATCAATGCACCTACTGCAAAGAAGGACATTGGGCCAAAGATTGCCCCAAGAAAAAGTCTACAGCTCCCATTCTAGTAATGGGAAATGACAGTGACTAGGGGAGACGGGGTTCAGCACCCCTCCCCAAACCCAGGGTAACCCTAAAAGTAAAAGGGAAATCCACTGAGTTCCTAATGGACACTGGGCTCAACGTTCTGAGGAGCGCGCGGTAGGGACGTTAGGATGTGAGGGCCAATGGCACCGGCCCCAAGCCAGCCGCCTGCACCCCCGCGGCTCCCACATCCCCGGAGCCATAGGCCCAGCCTGGGCAAGGTCTCCGGGGACGCCCCCGCCCAACCCGTGGCCTCCGCAAGGCGCACTCACCCATCGCCGACCACCACGCACTTGATGGCCTGCCTGAAACGCCGCCGCTGACACCAGATGCGGGATTTAACCTGGACTCTAGCAGCTTGCTAAGCTCCTCGTCGTTGCGGACGGCTGGCTCCGGGGTCTCCACGGCAAAGTAATGGCCCTTAATAAAGAAAAACACCTACCAAGGGGCTGAGGAACCACCGCCCGCTGAGCACTCCCAACCAAACATGAGACTGCCCAGATGGTGACAAAAAAAAAAAAAAAATCCTAAAAGACGTCTTCATAAGGTATGGCTTTCCTCAGATGATAGGGTCAGACAACGGACCTGCATTTGTGTCGAAAGTAAGCCAGAATTTAGCCACGGCCCTGGGGACTAATTGGAAATTACATTGTGCATACAGACCCCAGAGTTCAGGACAGATAAAAAAATAAATAGAACCCTAAAAGAGACCTTAATTAAATTGACCTTGGAGACTGGTGGAGACTGGGTGGCTCTCCTCCCCTTTACACTCTATAGGGTGTGCAACTCCCCCTACCAGATGGGATTAACTCCTTTTGAAATCATGTTTGGGATGACCCCTCCCATCATTCCCAACCCCCAAGCACAGGTGATTAACGAGTTTGAAGATCAGCACCTACGGGATGACTTAAGAAAAGTCCGGTGGGCCCATAAATATGTCTGGCCTAAATTGTATAGAATGCATGATTACTAAACATAGGTTTGAGTTTTCAGCTTCTATTGCAGAAAAAGTAAGACTATTTGGACCTTTTGAAAAAGATGGTTTATGCTTAATTAGTTTCTGGGCCCACTGGAGGTTGATTCAAAAATTCTAGTGTTGGGGCGCCTGGGTGGCTTAGTCGGTTAAGCGTCCGACTTTCGCTTAGGTCATGATCTCGCAGTTCGTGGGTTCGAGCCCCGCGTCGGGCTCTGTACTGACTGCCAGCTCAGAGCCTGGAGCCTGTTTCAGCCTGTGACTCCCTCTCTCTCTGACCCTCCCCTGCTCACACTGTCTCTCTCTCTCTCTCTCTCTCTCTCTCCTAAAAATAAATAAAACATTAAAAAAAAATTAAAAAAAAAATTCTAGTGTAAACACCTCTCAATTGGTTACTAAGTCCTCAATTGGAGACTAAGGTTTCCTAAGTTAAAATTCTACTAAGTGTATACTTAAGACTGATGGAAAATAAGGAAAGCAATCCTGTATATAGGAAACTGAAAGATACATAAAAAGAGATATAAGAAATGGAAATACAGTTTTGTTGAGAGTAAAAAAAGTAATTTTGTCCTAAATAAGACTGGTTGTTTAGAGAAAAATGGTTTCGAGACAAAGTTTAAAGACAAAAAAAAAAAAAAGTAAAAGGTCTGTAAAGGAAAATCTTTGAAAAGATATTCTATGTGTGCTCAGGATAAACTGAGGTTGAGATAAATGAAATTTAAAAAGTACACTGGTATAAAGTTAAAACTCTGCTTTTCTCTCTGGTCAAAACACAAAAGTTTTCTTGGATTGTAAATCTACTCTTGATAACACAATGTAAATAAAGGTTTTCTCCTTTTGCTGCCAAGAAAACCAAAGCTTTAGATTTCATCTTTATCAGGTCTTTGATTGTATAGTTAAAGCTTCTCAATGTTGAAGGAGCTACTCCAACCAATGTTGGTTTCTAACTACTATATTATGTTATACATTCGCCTTTAAGATCTTTTATTGCCACTTTGGTTGAATAGAAAAAGTTTTAAGATTTGTAATGATCTGTAATCTTATTTAGGATACGCTTTATAGCTTCCTAAGGTTTTAACAAACTTCCCAGGATTTAAATAGTAAAAAAGGGGTCTTTTGGCCAATTAGGCCCTTTTATTTGAAATGCTAAGTTACTTGGAAAAGCACTGTGTACAAAAGCAAACCTGAGGTTGTATTGCATGGGTAAATGCTGTAACTGCCCAAATATATATGCAAATCCTAAGGTTTTAATGTTTTGGTATAGGGTTATCATGTAATATTCTGATTAACAATGTCCATCTGAGATTTTGTCATTTGAATAGATTGCTTGAAAACTCCATTGCCCATTTACAAGAGCCCCTAACGTCACTGGCGGAAGTAGTCCTTCAAAGCAGAAGGGGGCTGGACTTGTTATTCCTCCAACAAGGAGGACTCTGTGCGGCCTTAAGAGAAGAAGGCTGGGGGCGCCGGGGTGGCTTAGTCGGTTAAGCGTCCGACTTTCGCTTAGGGCATGATCTCGCGTTTTGTGGGTTCGAGCCCCGCGTCGGGCTCTGTGCTGACTGCCAGCTCAGAGCCTGGAGCCTGTTTCAGAGTCTGTGTCTCCCTCTCTCTCTGACCCTCCCCTGCTCACGCCGTCTCTCTCTCTCTCTCTCTCTCTCTCTCTCTCTCTCTCTTTCTCTCTCTCCCCTAGAAATAAATAAAAATATTAAAAAAAAAAAAAAAAGAGAAGAAGGCTGTTTCTACGCAGACCATTCGGGTGTAGTAATCGAATCTTTAGCTAAAGTTCGAGAGGGACTGGCCAAGCGAAAACAGGAACGAGAACAAAAACAGGGATGGTTTGAGTCTTCGTTCAACAGCTCCCCCTGGCTAACAACTTTAACTTCAACGCTCCTTGGCCCTTTATTAATTGATACGTATATTTTGGGCCTTGTGTCCTTAATAGATTAATAGCCTTTATCAAAGAGCGCATAAATACAATCCAGATACTGGTTCTCAGAGCCCAATATCAACCCCTAGCCCAAGACAGCAGTAACCCGACTGACCCAGGATTGGGCCAGTTACATGACTGAGGGGGGAATGAAGAACCAAACCAGCGCCGTGACAGGCTTCAGAAGGCCCCAGAGGTTAGAAGACCCAAGTCTCTGAGGCCTGACTCAGCAGGCTTGAGCCACCGCCCTTCCCTGTGTCCGAACCAATCACTGGAGGTTGGGAGGTACCGGGCGTTCCGGCCCACCTTGCTCTAAACTCCCCAATCCCTCTGCGCCTAACAACCTCTGCCGTCACCTTGTCCTGTCACGTTGTAGTCCCTGTCCATCACCCTGTCCCGCCCTAGAGTTAGTAAAAACCCTACTCCTCCTTTGTTCGGGGCTCTCAGCATGGATTCATTGCGTTGGTGAGGTCCGGGAGCCCGAGCTTAAGCCCGTAATAAAGCCCTTTGCCTTTGCATACGTGACTCGGACTCCTTGCTGGTCTTGGCATTTTGGGGAGATCGCGATCTGGGCATAACACTGCCAGGACTTGCACAGACGGACACGTGGGCACATGGTGGAGCCGGCAGCCCCCTGGGGCTCCGGGCATGCGAACCGCTCTGACCCCAGAGCTGGCGGGGGGCGTCGGGTCGGCCTGGGGGAGGGACGGAGAGGCCCACTGAGGCCTCACGGGAACCTGCCGTTTACCAGACACACATCCTTCCTCAGCCACAAGGTGAGCGACAGCGTTGTCTTTCTGTCTCCCACAGACGGACCAGGGGGGAGGTGGAGACTCCCCTGGACGGGGCCAGACAGAGCCCCCCACCCCTCCCCCGGAGGGAACCAGGTGGGAGGTGGAGGCCCCCCAGACAGGAAGAGGAGGGAGGCCTCCCCAGACGGAACCAGAGCCCCCACCCTACTGGCCAGGACCAGGCGGGAGGTGGAGGCCCCAAAGGAGACCAGGTGGGAGGCAGGGGCCCTGCTGTGGATCGACCACCAGGGACATTACTTCATTAATGTATGTGGAGGCAAATATTTTGAAAAAGAGAATCAATACTTGAGCAGTGATGTGCCCTAAAATTCCATTTTCTGGGCATCACCTTTCTAGAAATAAAGGGGATGGATCAGTTAAGTCTGTGAGATCTTGTGTGTCTCTGAAGCGAAGCCTGGGGTCCTCTGCCCAGAACCCGGGGGGCGAATTAGACACACCACGCACTAGGCACCTCCGCCAGAGTGAACAGGGAAGGGAGACAGAGACTGGGGGGTAGGGGGCATATTAGGAGCCATGAAGTAAGCATATGTTTTACTTGAAATATAATAAATAACCTCATGAGTGACGTTTCTAGTTTCTTAGAAGCTCTGGAAATATGTCTCCGATTCCAGAATTTGGCATAAAGAGAAGCAAGGTGTGAACTCCCCTGATGGGCGCACATCTGCATAACATTAAGAAGCAATTTTAAGCCTCCCCCAGGCTCAGGAAGGAGGGACTGATTAATCACAGAGCTTAGCAGGAAAGTGCAGGGTGGGCCTGAGACGAATCTCAAAATCAGCTCCTCCTCAGATTTGTGCTTTTATGCCTTTCCTTGCCGGGAGCCGCACCGGCCTCTCTGGACGGCAGTCACAGCAAGGGAGTGACAATGTTTGCAGCTCCGGCCGTGAGAAAGGAAAACTGGTGTCTCCTTCTGCTCGTGTTGAGGATAAGCCTGCTGGTGTTGACCAGGCCTCACTATAGTCCACATCAGACCCGTATTTTGAATACAGATACCTCATAAGGAAAAGCATATTCCTGCCTTTACAAAAGAGACTTTAGATGAAAGCTCTGTGGGCGATTATCAAAAGGCTCTTCCTATGGGCCTTGCAGATCCGAGACTTAGGGGGTTAGGAACACAAGAATTACAGCTGAGCCTGGCCCTGCGACCAAGGGCCGATTTTGGGGTTAAGAGCAAAACATAGTTACCACGTATATCTTTGCTAATTGGTGAAGCATAGCAGTCCCTTCCTCAAGGCCTACTTTCCACAAACCCCCTCCCTTACACTGGCCGCTGGGATGAGGATGGATAACAGTAGCTAAACATAAGCCAGGGGCAAAAGACTGACCCATTCAGGGCCCCCACGTTAGTCTCCACAAACAAACCAATTCAGAAACATTCATCCTCTTGAGAGCCAGACAAAATACTCCTAACTTATCTGTATACAATTTAACCTATATGTTATCCTGTTTTTCACTAAGAACATTTTGTTATTTCCTTGGTTGGAATAATTCTACTATTGTTATCACAAAAGGCCTCCCATTGTAAGAAATTCCTTTCTCTGACTTCATCTTGTTGCTGAACCTTTAAATAAAGACACAAAAACCGACAGGACAGAGATGCCTGCCTGGTGATCAGAAAGAATCTTCGGGCCTCTCTCACTCGCTCTCGCCGACACCGTCCATCCTTCAGGAACCTCGGGGCCTGCGGGAGCCGGCCTCCGGCATTTCCTCTCTGTGGCTCTTCCGCCCGGCACCTGCCCTTCCGCCCGGCACCTGCCCTTCCGCCCGGCACCTGCCCTTCCGCCCGGCACCTGCCCGGCACCTGCCCTTCCGCCCGGCACCTGCCCTTCCGCCCGGCACCTGCCCGGCACCTGCCCTTCCGCCCGGCACCTGCCCTTCCGCCCGGCACCTGCCCGGCACCTGCCCTTCCGCCCG
>NW_024081185.1:662360-705840 GCF_003009895.1 Hyaena hyaena | reverse complement strand
CCCTCCCGCCCGGCACCTGCCCTTCCGCCCGACACCTGCCCTTCCGCCCGGCACCTGCCCTTCCGCCCGACACCTGCCCTTCCGCCTGGCACCTGCCCTTCTGTGTACAATTGCCTTACCAGACTCGTGACTCCATGATGCAAGGTCATCACAACCACCACCGTTCAGTGCTCCTGAGCCCTTACCTCCGGGAGCTGCCTTACTGTGGGTATTACTTTTCTTCCCTTCAAGTTCGGCTAGTTACAGTGACTTCCCTGAGTTCATGGTCAGCAAACGGTGGCATCAATTCAAGCTCCAGACGCAGCTGCGCCAGAAGAGACAACGTCAGCAACGTCTTCAGGGGCAGCCGGATGGGTGTCTTGTAAAGACTCTTAGATCTACCTAACGTTGGCACCGTCAGCTGGCAGGTGACCCTCATGAAGGCACATTTCCTAAGGAGGAGACACCTTGAGTCCAAACTGGCTGCGCTGTTTTCCGAACACGCCCATCTTCCCACACCAAGCCCAGTAGCTTCGAAGTGACACCCAGACCTGCGCTTTCACCAATTCCCTTAAATAATGTGTCTGCTTACTCAGGTTTGAGGTACTTACTGTCACATTTTGGGCATGGTTCATGTGTAAACGTAATAGACTCTCAGCTTTAGCAAGTTTTTAAAATATGCAATATTTATGTGATTGTTTGAGGAAAATGCTCCAAGGTACATTCTAGAGCACAGGAGCTGAACATTCTATGGAAGTTAATAGAGTATTCACATTACAAATGGAAAGGCAGTGAGCTCTAAGGTAAGTTAAAAATTGAGCTCTATCTAATATGTTAGACTGAATCTAAAGCTGAAAGAAAATCACAAATATTTCATGCTGTAGGAAGTATGTCATCCAGAATTCTTTTATAACAAATATCATCATTCAACCTCCTATTATATCAACAGGAAAGGGGAGATGGGTCATGGATAACGGAGAGAAATAGTATGAACTGCTGCTTTTTACACCAGGGGAAATGCGTGACCCTATCTTTTTCTTTGCTTTGATAATAAATGAAATATAATTTTAACAAATTTAAGTAGACTTTAAATCATTGATAATAAAGGAAATGTAACTTATGAAAAATCTACGTAGAACTTAAATCACAAAGAAAATCTGTGCAAAGTAAATACAGTCTACTTGGCAAATAACAGGAATCAGTAGACGAAAAAGTTGAGAACAGAAGGAGTTGAACTTTTTGTGTCATTAACTCGAACAGCTTAAAATAGCCTCGTTCCAAGGCAAACCTGTCAAATGGGACAGGAAACAAGAACACAACTCAGTCTGTCAGAGAGGACAACCGTCTAAAACCAGCCCCAATTCAGCAATTTTTTAAACATGTGTATTTTCTTCCAGTTTAAACAGGTCCCCAAGATAAGACTGTTTTTTATATTTTTCTTGAAAGTCCTGGAAATATAATGCTACAGATCGTCCAGCACCTATTAAATTATTATTTCTGCTTTTACTAACAAATATACTTCATTATACGGTGTGCACATATTTCCCAAGATGCCCTCGACTTTTCTCAGTGGCTGGGACAGATATGACCAGGAGCCGCTTCCGGCGCGTTTATGTGGGTGGAGCTTCTGTAAGGACCAGGCTCCGCCCGGTGGGTGGAGCTTCTGTAGGGACCAGGTTTACAGCAGCCATGCCTGTGGCCATTAGTGTTGTAGTTCCGAAACTTTGGTCCAGATACAGATACAAATTTTGAGTACTGGATTGAACTTTTAATTTAATTTTTTAAAGTTTATTTATTTTGACAGAGAGCGCGGAGGGGGGGCGGAGAGAGAGAAGGAAAGAGACAGAGAATCCCAAGCAGGCTCTGCACTGTCAGTACGGAGCCCGACGTGGGGCTTGAACTCACAAACCGTGAGATCATGACCTGAGCTGAAACCAAAAGTCTGACACTTAACCTACTAAGCCACCCAGGCGCCCCTGAACTTTTAATTTTAAAACACAAAGAATGGGAGCGCCTCAAGTCACATCTGTGTCCCTGCGGGGCCAACCAAGCCCCTCCAACACTGGATGTTTCCCACCGCTGACCTCACACCCCTTAAGTCTGCACCTTCCCCTGTGACCCCAGGTCTCACGGACTGTCGTGTGCGACCCACAGGGAGAGCCTCAAACAGCTGGTCCAGCCGCAAGGTGCTGAATTCGCGCCTGGGGAAATCCTACGGCGTTTGCGAATCCGTGTATACTTGTCCTCTCTCAATTCAATGTCTGTATATGTAATATTGTACTTTATTTACTGGCTAAAATGTTTATGGCTCAGTGTCAGGCCGTATGTACACATTTTAAGTGTTTAAGTTAAAATATTCTAAATAGTTTGACACAGTCAAGTTAAACACAAAAATATTATCTCTCGGTTTTTTTAATGTTTATCTATTTTTGAGAGACAGAGCAGAGGAGGGGCAGAGAGAGCGAGACACAGAATCCGAAGCAGCTCCAGGCCTCAAGCTGTCAGCACAGAGCCCGACACGAACCGTGAGATCATGACCTGAGCCAAAGTCTGACACTTTACCAACTGAGCCTCCCAGGCGCCCGTTATCTCCGTTAATCAGAAAGGCTCCTGCACTTAAAAAAAGACTCCGGTCGCATATGAACTGATTTGTGAGAAGTACTTGTGACCCTGGCACTTGCCTCTGGATGAAATCAGGTTATGCTTGTCCACATAACACACCAGAATGTGAACTATGGTCTGTGCGTGCCCAGTGCACCCCTAGATCCCAGGAACTGATTTGGTGTCTGATCAAGTAGTAACTATCAGCTGAAGGGAGGCAGCAGCTCGTGTAAGACAGGAGCGGGTGTAAACCGGCCCACAGGCGCCCAGAGAAGAGGCCCAGGAGCCCCCTGCACCCTCCCCTGCAAGCCCGTCTCACCGCGACGCTCCATCTGGGAGAGACGTGGCCACTGCGCCTTAGCAAGCTGACGATTTACACGGTGGTGACACACTGTTCCTGAGGAGCCAAGTCCTGTGGGAGCGTGTCTCAGGGATGCTCTGGGTTTAGCCACAGTGAACACCCCACGTTGGTATCCTGTCACCGCCTGAGCCAGTGCGTCCCTCAGGAAAGCTTCCGGAGAAGGAACCGTGTTTCCATGGCCAGTGCAGGGCATTTTCTTCTCAAAAGAAGGCACTGTGCCATAATGAGCTAATTAATAGGAGGTGCCTGCCCAGCTCTGAGCTTCACCTAGTCTGAGAAAATCCCGCACATTTGGAAGAAGTGAAGCCCTTTTTCTGGTTATTTTTCCTGAACATTCTGACAGTAAATCACTATGACTTAGAAATCTGGTTGACGTGAAATGAATAGTTAGCATGAATCAAATCAAGACTTGTGTGCTCCTCTCTGATTTCACAAAGTCTGATTATTCGCTAGATTTTAAAGCCCTTTCATTATGCAGAAATGGCACAATGAATTTTAAAAAATCTCTGAAAGACATAATTAATGTAACACCTGGTAAGCTTTAATTAACAGCCTGTGAGTCAGCACCTTAGCGGAAATGAGGGGTGGTGAGTCTACCTTTCACGGACATACCCAGCCGCATTACTGTCCTAATAATCAAGGGTAAAAGTACATTTTAATCGCAGCTAATCCTACTGATTATTAAACGTTCAGATGCTTATAAAAGCACTCCAAGTAAGGTGTTTTCAGGACTACAAATGTCCCCATGTTTTCAGTTCTCAAACTGCTAACGAATCCCACTCTGCTCAATGTCAAAGAACTTACTATGCTCAACACGGTGAATGAAGTGAAGAAATTCATGAATTTATGTAATTGCACATTTAACTGTTGCTCTCTTCCTCCTCAAACTTAGAATTGTGTCCAGGTTTTATTATCTTCATTTCTTTAATTGGAACTGATTTTTTCTGAAATAAAACCTAAATGTGTCCCTGCACAAGCAGGAACTGGTACGCCCGCATGTTGTAAAGACCACACAACAGCAGAGAGGCTTAGGGACGGGTGATGGGCAAGGACAGAAGGCCGGCGCGGTGTGGGCTCCAGCCAGGTGCTCCCTCCCGCCCCGTGCAGGCGGCCAGCGTCCAGGGCTGCGCGGGGCCACCCGGGGCTGGACCCGATTTCTCAGGGCAGGTGAGGCCTAGAAAGCCAGCTGTGCGCGGTGCTCAGAGGCACCGTGGAGGTGGTCTGGGCTCAGGTGGGAGACACGCTTTCGCTGGGGAATTGGAAGCTGGGGTTCGCCCCCCAGAGCAGGGAGGCCAGCGCTGCTTCATGCAAAACTGGTCAGCGGGCATGCGGCCAGCCCTGGGCCAGGCAGCCTGGACCCCGTGGGCGCAGCGTCACCCGGAGCTGGCAGGGAGGGCTCTCTTCCCGGGCGGACGGGGCAGCCGGGCAGCCACTCGCTCTGGACTGGATACAGCGGCTCCTGAAAGTGTCTCCTTACAACTCCACCACAGGCAGTATGATGATCTTTCTTCTTTTAAAAGGTGAAATTCTCCTTTTATCTCTTCAGTTATAATCCGTGGCTCCTCTGCTTGTTAAACTTTAAGGAAAAGAGTAAAATCCCTTACTGCTATTTTAGTGTCAATATGAATTTCAAAAGAAAAATAAGAATAATATAACTGTTGCATTAAAATTTTATGGTCTTATAGCTACAAGGTAGTAGACATTAAAGAACATAGTACTCATCTATGTGACAATTTTAATGGAGCATTTTCTCTTTTCCAGGAAATATGACACATTTTAGGGGACACTAACTATAATTTGTGAAGTAATAGCTTGTGAAGAGGGCTTAGTGTGTGTCTGGACAATGGCCTCACTCCACAGCAGTGCAGACCATGAGTTACAGGGACTCATGGTCATCTGTCATTCTCTAAAGCCACTTTCATTATCTTGTGGTTATTATATAAAGGATGAGTAAATTCTCTATCCGAAGTATTGGTGAGTAATAACCGATTACTAAAGTCACTTGATGTAACAGCTCAGCGTCCACAGAACAGAAGGGTTGATCTGAAGAGAGTCCTCTCCAGCCATGTCTGGCATTTCTTATTGCTTTAGCATTTCTGTAACAGAGACAATGAAAAAGAATTCACTAGAAATTCACAGTATCTTTTTCCAGTAAACTGAGATTGTATTTTCTTAATATTTGGATGGTCCATTCATTTATTTCATCAACTACTCTTCATGCATCAACCAAGTGCATTTGCATCGATGATGAAGGTGTGTATGTGTTTTTACTGTAAGATCCTGTGTGCGTCTGTTGCAAGTCAGATGCCATATGGAAGACATCCAGGCAGTAATCTACAGTATTGGGTCATTTTATTATCACAACAGTCCTGCGACGTGAATATAATTGTATCTGTTTTAAGTAAGCATAAAAAGACATAGTTTAAGCAGCACAACAGGCAGGGCTGGTCCGGGGGGACCCAGGGTGTGCCCAGCCATCTGGCGGATGTCCCTGGGGAGGGCGCCTATCTCTCCAGTCTTGAAGGTGATCAGCACCTTCAAGGACAATGCTCTCAGTGCAGCCACATAGTCCCCAAGTGCTGCGCCTGCTGTGTCCTCACACCCCAGGTGTGAGCAACGCCAGGGTGTCGCTGTTCAGCAGGGGGTGTAAGAGAATGGAGATGTGCACTCATTGCCTTGAGCAAATTAAAATCCAGGGAGTTGCAACTATTCTTATTATAAAAGTATGAGCAGCGCACACTGCGCGCCCCGCGTCCTACTCAAGTCAAGCTTAGCAATTCCACTCAGGCTTTCTCACTTCCTCATCATTTTCTGTATTTTCAACAAAGGTACCCTATTTCACCTATGCCTTTTATTTCTACATGCCAGTGTCCTAAAATTGTGTTCTGTTGACACGGACTACATTGTTTCATGTTCTGAAAGGTAATTTTTTCCAGATTCTACACAGACTAAAAAATCATAGTATCAAGTCTGAGACAAGAAATTCATTTCTTAAATCAATAACGCTCAGCCCTCGCCTTCCCAGATGGGATAGGGGTTGATGAAGTCCCAGGGTTTACCGAAGGAATTCAAAGCCACGCTGAAGAAATCTTACCCAAGCGCATGGCCAGGAAGCAAGGTGACAAAAACTCGCCTCTCTGCAAACAGCCTGGTTGAGATGAGTCACCAATTACATCCAGAGCAGACATCCCCTGGGGGTAAGACTCGTATCCTGTGGACAGGAGGATCGTCTAGACAAATCTGCACACATAAGTTTACTGCAGACTGAACTAGATCATTGAAATCTAAACTGCCCCCCCCCCCCCCAAGGAAAGGACAGACGAAGGGAAGGGCAGTGCTGGCGGCTTGGCCACTCCCTGGTTTCCAGAAAACCCACCCCTGCCGGACACTCTTCAGCTGCTTCAGGTGAGCCTCCATGCAGCCTGCTCCCTTGTCCCCTGCTTGAAGTGCACGCGCCAGGCCTGACCGCTCACCTGACGGAAGCCACAGGCACAGCTCCGAGAGTTTCCACACTTCTCACAACACACCCTTTCCTGGCGGAGTGAAACCGGACTCACGGCCTGGCCAGCAGGACTTCTGTGACTTGAAGACCACGTCCTTCTATTTTTCTGGAATATTCCCAGCTCCTTGCACAGCAAATGCTCGGACAGCCTCCAGGATGCTCAGGCTTTCGCGCCCTCTGCACCTGCCTTGCCGGGAAGTACCCGTCAGTGCCCCACATGCAGCCGACCCAGAGCCTGTGCCCTGCCTCTGCGGTGCTTATACCCTGTAAGGGCCTCGGGTCCTTTCCCCCCGGACTCTGAACCGGCCTGTGACGTAACGTGACAGAGCGTGTCCATCCGTGAAAAGACAGGACAGATGCGTTCATCAGCACAGATAAATGACATAATTAAGAGGTGAACAAGCAAGTCACACAAGAAAACACAGAATTATCGCCTTCACTTTATGTTCGAAAATATTTTAATGGCATATGTTACCTGTGAATATATATGTACGTACTTGAGGTGACTATAAACACGTCAGGTGATGTAGACCCCGGGCTGTGGGGAGTCGAGTCAGGATGGGTTAAAGAAAGGGCTTTAGGTCCTGAAATAAATCCTTGTTTGTAATCACTCAGTATTCAAAGATGAGGCAAAACAAGGAATGTTGCTTCATTCTCCAGTGTTATTGAAAGGCAAGGGGGCACAGAATAGATGCCAGAATTCTGATGGTCCCTAGAGAGTCTTGGAGGGTTCTGGAGCGTTCTGGAGTAAGTGCTGGAGGGTTCTGGAGGGTTCTGAGAGGGGATTCTGGAAGATTCTAGTGAGTTCTGGAGAGTTCTGGAGATTCCAGAGGGTAGTAGAGACTTATGGAAAGAGTGCTGGAGTGTTCCAAGGGGTTCTGGAAGTTCTGAAGAGTTCTAAAGGGTTTTAGAGGAATCTGAGGTGTTCTGGAGAGTTGTGAAGGTTCTAGAGAATCCCAGGGGGGTTGCAAAGGTTTTGAAGGATTCTGGAATGAGTGCTGGAAGGTTCTGAAAGATTCTGGAGTGAGTGCTGGCTGGATTGCTCATCCTCAGAGTCTGCCACGGTGCGCCTGTCAGTGAGGACTCGGGTAGTAGATTTCTGGCTGTCACTGTGCATACTCTCTACTCAAGGTTCGTCTGCACGGCTTTTCCATTAAGGGGCAGAGAGTGACTATGTCCGGTCTCGTGGGCCACGCTGTCTTCCACGCCACGGAGCTCCGCCATTGTAGTAAGAGCTGCCACTGTGACGTGTCAGACAGTGAGTGTGGCTGCTCCAAGCAGAGCACCTGTGAAGTGTAACCTGAACCAGTGTGCATGCACGCACGTGTGTGCATGTCTGTGCGTGTGTGCACGTGAGCATGTGTGGGTGTACACACATGTGCATGTGTAAGCATGGAGATAAGAATTGTAAGATACATGATAATTACAGAATAAGTAATAAATAAGTGTCACAAGATACATAAGTTCTTTTTTCATCAGAAAACCAATAATGAAAAGGAACAAGTATAGAGTTTTCCCTCATTTGTAAATTTACCTCATTTATATTTTGTCATCTATAATCTTTATTAAAATGCCTTTTACAAAACTAATCAAATTGAATGCCTTCCTGGAATGGGAAAGCAGTATTACTATTTTCATCAATTATCTTTTGGTGAGAAATAAAACTACTTCAACAATTTGGGTAGAAATATAAACGATGTCACGAAAATATTTTATTGAGTTACTAATGATACATGAAGCCTTCTACTAAATTAATATATTAGAAATAATACTAATTCAGCGCACAGGTGCAAAAATATACAAAGATATAGCAAACAAAGGACTTCGTGGTCTATACTGAAAATATCCACCCAAAAAAACGAATAATGTTGAGCACATATGAAACCCTCACTAAATGTGACCCGGCCAGGTGCCGCAGGGGCCTCAGGGGACTGAAGGGAGTGTGTCCGGGTCACACGCCTCCTGCTGGGGGACAGTGCCTGTGTCCGAGCCCGCCTACCCGCCCAGGACCCACCGCCCCTGCCGCCAGCGTGTGGACCCGAGGAGCCTGTGCCCTGCGCCCTGCCCTGCATGCCCGCTCCCTCAGGAGCCGCTGCCCCGGGAGCCCACCCGTAGCCGGGCCGGTGCCAGGTGGGTGCTGACCCCGGGGCTGGACACGGCTCATCTGAGTTAGGCCAGGAACTGCTAAGCAAGCCCAGGACAGGACCAAACAAAATACAAAGTAAAGTAAAAAACACACAAGGGAGCAGCATCAGGGGGACGGACCTCAGGTCAAGAAGCCGGTGCAATCAGAACATGTTCTGAGGAGGTGGTGGAGGAGGTGACCTTAGGTACCTGGTGACATGCACGGTGGCTTCTGGGGCCTGGACGTGGTCTGCCCAGCATGCCGACGTGCAGGTTTCACCAGCCGCGTGCACTGGTGAGTGCGAAGGGAGGCGCTCGGGCCGCGGGGGCTGAGCACACGGGGGTCCCAGCCTCACCCTGGCGCCCTCGGGCCTCCTCCACCTCAGGTGTCTGGAGCTGGTGAGACGCAGTGGTACTTGCCTGCGTGTGACAGAGGCTCCCAGTGCACTGATGCTGAAAGGCTTCCCACGTAAAAGGGTATCATCACCAAATAATAGGAAAACATATGATTTGGTGCCTTAACAATGAAGTGTTCCATCTACTGTCTTCCGTGACCCTTGCCATCTCTGTCTCAGCCACGCTCTGGCTGCCGGGTCTCCTGCATCCACGCTCACTGTTTTCAGCAAAGCATTTACCGCTCTTTGAAATGATAGCTTTTATGTGTTTTCCGGGTTACTGTCTGTGCCCTGCTCCACGGAATGTAAACCCCAGGCCGTCAGGACTCGCTGGCCTGCCCGTCTGTCTGCAGCCTCCAGCCTGTCGGGCACACAGAAGTGTCTCAATAAATCTTCGATGAACTGTTAATTAACTAGTAATTGTGTTGAGGCCAGAACATAATTTCTCAGAGAATGAATGTTACAATTTTATATATACAAGTCCACAAAAGAGTATAAAATTTGTAATGTAACTACCACAAAATAATTGATCGATATGATTTTGAACTACTTTTTTTGTTAATCAGAATGAAAGTTAAGGTTTCTGAGAACATGTGTCTCATGAGTGGAAAATATTCACTCATGAAAACTCATCTTTCTTGCAGAATGTGTGTGCCTGTCCCTGGCTGCCTCTGGCACAGGCGCTGTGAGCCGGTGGCCGTGACGACACAGTCCTCCTGAAACGCTGGGGGCTCCTGGTTTCTCCCACTTCTTTCCTCTAGGATACATTTCCTGGGGTTCAGCAGCTAGCTTTGGCTGACTTTAACCTAGGCACCACTAGAAATAATATCCACTAAACAGAAAGAAGTTTCTCAAATAATCGATGTTAAAAGAAACTCACTACCTTTAGGTATCAAAAAAACCCACTGATTTTCATAAAATTAAATATTAGATAAAGCTTAATAGTAATTAAAAAAATGATCTGTTTGGATCTTAGTAATAAGAGACGGGAAGTGCCGCGTGTCTACACTGAGATGCCATTTACAACCCTGGACCGTGAGCTTGGGGCAGGCGGGGAGGTAAAACTAGCCGGAGCGGGACGCTATTTCGTGCTGTTGCAGGAGATGGGACACCCCCTCGTAAGCTCCCAAGAAGGCGGAGGATTCTGCGCAGGGGACGTGGCATTGTCCCAGCAGCCGCCCGAAACGAGTGCATTGTCACTGACCACTGTCCTTTCGAGGAGGAGGTGGCCCGGGACCGGCGCCTGCATGGGTGGTGGCCCCGGAGGGAAGAGAGCGACCCACGTGTCAGACTGGGGCCTTCCCTCAAGTGCCTTCATTTTTGAATGAAAGAAATACTTCCAGAAAGAGGAACAAGCTTTCCAACAGGGAACAAAGTGCTAGGTGACATCAGTGATGAAGCCGCGCCCTGGGCCATTTCTGGGCGTTTCCCGGCCTCATCTCCACGGGAAAACGGTGTGACAAAACCCATTGAAGTGACTTGTAGATAAACCTCGTCTGTAAGGCCTCTCGTGTCGTGTACCGTTGTCGTCCACGGAGCCTGGCTGCGTCCCCACCAAAGGCCGACTACGTGATGCACGTTTATTCAAAATAAATCACTTAAAGACCAAGTTACAGAAAGTTAGTGCACGTGTGTTATGCAACAGTGTTACATGACACGTGGAGATGAGTAACGGAAAGTCACATTTCTTGACGCCAGAAGTGCTACAATTAAGAGCAAAACACCTTTATTTCACTGTGTGCAAACAGCTTTCATTCTGGATGCAAACACTGTGTAGCATGGGCACCCGCTTTCAGTATAACTTCCCTAATTCCGTGAGTTCTTCATTTGAAAGGAGGAGGACTTCATATCTGCTGCAATCGCATTGTTAGAAGCAAAACATCTTAATTTGGTTGTGTTCCTACATTGCTTGGATCCAATAGTTGTAATTTTATCAAAAAATTAGCTCAATGGATGCCATAGTTCTAATTTTTAAAAGTATTTTAAGCATGAGATGAAATTCTAGGTTGAAAGAATTTGCCATTTATTTAGAAAAGTATTTTGTGGCCATTTACTGCCTTCAGTTTTCGATTTTAAATTAATTAAATACAAATAAGTTAATTTTAAGAATTAAATAAAGAGAATTGGAAGGACACGACAGAGTGGGAATGGGCGGTCATGACAAACACATGGCCCCGGGTCCCGCAGAGCTCCCGGCTCCGCCCTTCAGAGCCCCTGGGAGAGGACGGAGTGGAAAGCTGAGAGAGAGCCCTGGAGGGGGGAGCGGGGGATCCTGACCCCCCTCTTGGCTGCATCCCCTAACCTTCTGGTGGGTCCCACAAAGCATAGCTACAGGCACAGGGAGGGCACAGAAAGGGGGGAGACGGCAGAAGGGATGGAGCTGGGGCACCCAGTGAGCACACAGAACACAAGGGGCTCCCCATCCACTCCCTGGACCTGGTGTTCCCGGGGCCGAGCACCACCCGCTTCTCCTCTGCCCGCTCAAACATTCTCTTTGCATAAAATCTCTCCTGCCCTAAGTCCATATTCGTTCTTTTTAAAAATTTTTAAAAATGTTTATTTACTTTTCTCAACACACACACACACACACACACACACACACACACACACACACACAGAGACTATGAGGGGCAGAGGGGCAGAGAGAGAGGGAGACACAGAATCCGAAGCAGCTCCTGGCTCTGAGCCGTCAGCACAGAACCCAACATGGGGCTCGAACCCACGAACTGTGAGATCACGACCTGAGCTGAAGTCTGACACTTAACTGACTGAGCCGCCCAGGCACCTCCCCCCATATTTGTATTTGACTATAGATCAGCATTCATGCCATAATTAGACTGAATTTATAGCTCTTCCAATATTTTAATTATCAAATAACATGATTTAAAGATCTTTGCATGTGAATATTTGTGCTTCTATTGATTTTATGGTAACTTTTAGAAGTAGTTTGGACTCAAAAATGTAAATACTTTAAAGACTCTTGAAACATATGTACTATTTTTTTAAATAAGAACATGATTAAATTTAAGTCTTTACAGAAGTGTAAGATATACATATGGGAAACATGTTAAGTATATATTTGATTAAAATGATTTCTATTATCAAATTTGTTCTCCTTCGAATACTGATGAAAAAACTTTTTGTTTCTACTGGTGATTTAAATTCCTTTGTACGTCGATCCCCTAGGCAGTAAGCACCCGCCTGGACTGTGTTTGTCTTTTCTTTGCTGTATCCAGAGAAATGTTTGCTGCTGTGGACACAACCCCGTGAACTTGTAACAGTGGAAAGCCTCTTTCTCTGATTAAGAAACTTCTGCTTGATTCCCCCTTCACTCGCAGTTTCTGTCATGAGCCATCAAAGGCTGTTTTGCATTATTCAGGTGACGATATGTCAGTATGTCAATACGGTGATAGAGTCTGATTTACTTTTCAAAGCCAAGAGGCCCTTTGTATCCTTGGAATTTTATGTCTCTAGAATAGATATCGCATTTCCCTGTATTATCTTTTCTGGTGGGTTTGATTTGCGTATTTTAGTGAAATTCCAGCTATGCTCATATGTGTGACTGACCCCTTCTTCACTCATCTTAATCCTTGTCTGGTTTTAGTATCCAGCTCTTCAGCTTTTTCTCTGTATTCTTTTGTCAGCTTCAGTAATCTGTGTTTTTCATGGAATCTATACATTGCATCCAAATCCTCTCTCTTTGCTTCAGTTTGGATGCTTTCTATGGATTCATCTTCAGCTTATGAATCCAGTCTTTTGTGTCCACGAGCTGCTCCACTGAAAATCTTTCAATTTTCCCCTCCAAAGTGTTCATTTTGTGCTATTTTACAGTCACCAGATTGTTTTTGAAGTTCTATAGTTTGTCATCAATATTGTCCTTCCTTTCCTTTATTTTCTTGAGTTTACTAACCATAGTGTGGTTGTGTGTGTGTGTGTGTGTGTGTGTGTGTGTTATAGCTTGCTAGTCTGCAAAATCCAATATATGGATCACAGCCAGTAGGTTTGCCAGGCCCTCTGTGGACAGAGCACTTGTCTTGGATTTTACAGGTAGTCCTTTGCCCTCTACTAACTTTGTCAGGGGCCCTATACCAGTACTCAGGTTTTTACAAAAATTTCAACTATTCATAGTTAGAACTATTTCCAGCTACCTGGCTTTGAATCCCTTAAATGGTGACATCTCCACAAAGGTCTAGATGAACCCTCCTCCAGGTTTGGCTAGGATCCAAAAATGGAACATTGAGAACCAATATTATTTGTTTTTCAAAATCGAGATGGGGAGCGACTATTGGCTAAAGTATCACATCATGAGCATGTGACCCCATTAACTTTGCATCAGGACATTTGTCCTGAAAATTAACTAAAACACAGTGGTGACCATGGTTCTGAAAATCACCCAGAACCCCAAATCATCACCTCAGGTACCACACTTGTGAAAATTAGCAAACCAAGGGCAGCCCAAATCCTGCACAACAGCCAATCAAGGACAGCCCACTCTGTAGACACAGCCAATCAGGGACAGCCATGTTGTAGACACAGCCAATCAGAGACAGCCATGTTGTAGACACAGCCAATCAGCAGTAATTCTGTCAGTAGCCTTTCTGGTCCACCCCACCCCCGGGACCACACTGCCGGGAGCCGCACCGGCCTCTCTGGACGGCAGTCACAGCAAGGGAGTGACAATGTTTGCAGCTCCGGCCGTGAGAAAGGAAAACTGGTGTCTCCTTCTGCTCGTGTTGAGGATAAGCCTGCTGGTGTTGACCAGGCCTCACTATAGTCCACATCAGACCCGTATTTTGAATACAGATACCTCATAAGGAAAAGCATATTCCTGCCTTTACAAAAGAGACTTTAGATGAAAGCTCTGTGGGCGATTATCAAAAGGCTCTTCCTATGGGCCTTGCAGATCCGAGACTTAGGGGGTTAGGAACACAAGAATTACAGCTGAGCCTGGCCCTGCGACCAAGGGCCGATTTTGGGGTTAAGAGCAAAACATAGTTACCACGTATATCTTTGCTAATTGGTGAAGCATAGCAGTCCCTTCCTCAAGGCCTACTTTCCACAAACCCCCTCCCTTACACTGGCCGCTGGGATGAGGATGGATAACAGTAGCTAAACATAAGCCAGGGGCAAAAGACTGACCCATTCAGGGCCCCCACGTTAGTCTCCACAAACAAACCAATTCAGAAACATTCATCCTCTTGAGAGCCAGACAAAATACTCCTAACTTATCTGTATACAATTTAACCTATATGTTATCCTGTTTTTCACTAAGAACATTTTGTTATTTCCTTGGTTGGAATAATTCTACTATTGTTATCACAAAAGGCCTCCCATTGTAAGAAATTCCTTTCTCTGACTTCATCTTGTTGCTGAACCTTTAAATAAAGACACAAAACCCGACAGGACAGAGATGCCTGCCTGGTGACCAGAAAGAATCTTCGGGCCTCTCTCACTCGCTCTCGCCGACACCGTCCATCCTTCAGGGACCCCGGGGCCTGCGGGAGCCGGCCTCTGGCACCACGCACCCATAACTAGTCCACTGAATGCCCCCAGGTCCCAGCAGCTTCTCCATCCTGGCGGGACACTGCTTTTGGACCTGTGATGACACACTGAGGCTCCTCAGTCCTCCTGGCTGTGCTGTTATATGTTTTACCTGTGCACATTCGACCCCCCAAAACGCAAATACACGGGTTTACATGTCATGGTGACTTCCAGGAATCAAGGACATTTGTTACGGAAGAATAGGTCTTGAAGATTCTTACAGCAGGCAGTTTGTTCAACATCAAGGAAATTGTGGAAAGTTATTTACAAACCACACGTACCAGCAGCTAAGCATAAGAGAAGCATGGTTTCCTCAACTAGTTTCAGAGAAAGTGACTGACTGACTAATTGTTTGCTTACGAGGAATTCGAGCACAGGAGACCCAGCAACTGCAGTGGAGTTAGGGCGCCCTTGCAACCCGGGACCCCCCCTCCAGCTCCAGCGGCCCAGCCCGCTGCCGGCTGTCACGGCGTCTTCTGCCTCCAAAGTCACGAGTCGGAGAGCACAGTCCTGTTCATTTTTCTCATGAAAATGCCTTGTTTAGAAGGCAATTGAGAGTAAAAGTTTCTCAGATGAGACTTCAGAAACAATAATAGATTTTTTCCAGAGTGGTGTTGATGAGTTAGAGTTAACGAGAAAAAAAATGTATCGTTTTTGACAGAAATAATACAAACAGAGATTTTGGCAGATGTTTGTGCGAAGGCGCAAACAAGGTTTCTCCGAAGGGAAGCAGAGGGTGCCGCCTTGCCCCAGGCTGTGCCCGCCTGCCCGGCGCCCTTCCGCCGGCGCTGGCTGGGCCAGGTGACCCGCGGGATTCAGGTGTCCGCGTGCCTGGGAGCACCCTCCGTTGTTTGGAAGCCACAGAACTATAATTTTGAGGATTCCAGAACTCTTGTTGACTTTGTAAATAATCTTCTGAGTGCGATGCACTGATCGCTCACACTCTCTGCTACTGCTTTCGCGATGGGGCCGTGCGAGACGGAAGAGAGAACGGGGTCCCGGGGCCCCGCCGGGACGCGCTGCTGGGGAAGCCCTGGTGGCAAGGCTCCCTGACCCAGGTGCTCCGAGATGCGGCGTCACCCGTGGGCAGGAAGAGAGATTCTGCCTTGAAGCGGGTAGTTTCTACGGCGCCGGCCACACTGCCTGCAGAACGGTTCTCCTGCGGTGGCGAATCCGCTCCTTTCCGCGGTGTGAGCAGGTGCCCCCCGGCCTGGGGGCCTCGGGCAGGTGCGCTGCGGGACAGGGGGCACCTCACTCAGGGGGCTCCGCTTCTGTGGGGACAGCGTTTCTAGAGTCGTCGATCACAGGGTGCGGCATCCTGAAAACAGCACAGGCGGTGCCAGGAAAGGCGGTCCCGCGGCCCCACGGGACCTGGGCTGTCCCCCCCGCGACCCCACGGGACCTAGGCTGCCCCCCCCCGCGATCCCCACGGGACCTGGGCTGCCCCCCCCCCCCCGCCTCCCCACGGGACCTGGGCTCCCCAGCGCGGGGCTCCGCTCTCTCCCCGGAGGACGAGACGACAGAAAAGGCGCACGTGGCCCTGCGCAGCTCTGCTCCAGTGCAACGCAGCAGCGACGGCAACTGGAAGGAATTTTATAAGCAAATTCTGCAAAGTAAGAAAATGTGAAGGTGAAACAGATTATCAGGGCAATTATAACTAAAAAAAGAGATATAAAATTTATATGCTTATTACTTATNTCCGCTCCTTTCCGCGGTGTGAGCAGGTGCCCCCCGGCCTGGGGGCCTCGGGCAGGTGCGCTGCGGGACAGGGGGCACCTCACTCAGGGGGCTCCGCTTCTGTGGGGACAGCGTTTCTAGAGTCGTCGATCACAGGGTGCCACATCCTGAAGACAGCACAGGCGGAGGGTGCGGCATCCGTCCCGCGGCCCCACGGGACCCTGGCTGGCCCCCCCCGCGGCCCCACGGGACCTGGGCTGCCCCCCGCCGTGGCCCCACGGGACCTGGGCTGCCCCCCCCACCCCGCCTCCCCACGGGACCTGGGCTCCCCAGCGCGGGGCTCCGCTCTCTCCCCGGAGGACGAGACGACAGAAAAGGCGCACGTGGCCCTGCGCAGCTCTGCTCCAGTGCAACGCAGCAGCGACGGCAACTGGAAGGAATTTTATAAGCAAATTCTGCAAAGTAAGAAAATGTGAAGGTGAAACAGATTATCAGGGCAATTATAACTAAAAAAAGAGATATAAAATTTATATGCTTATTACTTATTATAGGTGAACAGCATAAACGTTTATCTCAACGGATACCTGCATGGACGATTACAAACACTGCCGAGCTAGCTGCCACCCGAGTTTTTATCTGCTAAATCTGACAAGTCTATCTACATGTCCGTTTCTCTTACCTTTTTTTTCTTTTAGTCATCGGATCTTGTAACTTTGAAAGACTATAACAATTTTTTGATGAAATGATAATATTGTGTGTAAAGAAACCACAGAATTACCAGATTTTATCTCCCAACAGAGAATTCCTCATACTGGACCTCTGGACATAGTCCAGTATTCTTTTTGTTTTTTGGGAGAGAGAGAGAGAGCGAGCGAGAGAGAGAGAGCATGAGCAAGGGAAAGGGGCAGAGGGAGAGAAAGCAGGAATCCTAAGCAGGCTCCACGCTCAGTACAGAGCCTGATGTGGGGCTCGATCCCACCATGTGAGACCGTGACCTGAGCTGAACCTGAGAGTCAGACACTCCACTGACTGAGCCCTCCCGGTGCCCTGAAGTCCAGTATTCCTGAAACCCTCGTCCCACAGTACCTTTGACCTCCCTTGTCCCTTCCTGAGTGTGTGAGGCACTTAAATGAGCATTCATTCCCTCTCCCTTCCTTCTGGGGGCCCCCAGTCACCCCAGCTCATCCGAGCAGCACGGCCTGGGTGCTGCCCTCCGGCCCACCCCACACAGAGGGCTGCAAGCTTCAGAGTCAGAGCCCCAGAATTAACGGTGACTCATCAAGAGAGGGATTTTTTGCAAAGTAATCCCAGCAGAGGACCTCAGGTCATGTGTTTCCATGTTTTGAAGGTGTATGGAGCCTTCTGAGAAAGCGTGTTCTAAAACCTGCTTTAGAATGAGCTTCATAACAGGAGACATTAACTATGGGCTGACCGACCACAGACACAAGTGTGTAAGACAATAACAGCAGAGAAGGATGGCAGATGATTTATGTGGCTACTCAGCCCTCCAGAGAGTGGAGCACAGCCCTGGACCCCGTAAGCCTGGCTTCGTGGCCTGACTCCCTCTGACCAGGACAGTGGGGGGTGGGGGGGGTGCTGGTCACGGCGAGGTGCAGGCCAGGAGGTGAGGCAGGTCACAGCAGCGGGAGTCAGGCCGGCAGCACCCACCCATGATGTGGGGGGTGAAAGGGCACCTCGCCTCTGGGGCCCTCCTCCCCGAAACCCTCCATCCTTAAACACCATGTGGGAAAGAAAAGGACATGGTATCAAATGCCCAGCAGCTTCTCAGAAATGTCAAGGTGATGAAAACCAAGAGGTCTGAGAGGCTGTCACTCCCAGAGCGCCCCGGGAGACATGACAGCAGGTGCGGTGTGGCATTCTCAAACAAATAGGACTTCCGGTAACGACTAAAGTAAACTCTGAGTTACTCCGGTAACTCGGAGTAAGATATGGACTTCAGTCCCTAATAATTACCTGCACAGGTTCCTGAATTGTCCTGTGTGCACAGCACTAATGTAAGATGCTAACTAGGAGAAACTGGGTGTGGGATACATAGAACTCACTAGACTGTCTGAAATTTTTCTATAAATGTAAAACTATTCTAAAATGTCAGGAAGTTTATCTTCAAAAGTACTCTATATTATATAAAATACTTTATGAATATAAAGTACTATACAGCCCGTTATAAATTGATATGCACTTTGTAATCTTTTGTTGTTTTTTTCTACAAAATTGTAAGTGGATTCGTGGTAAGCTTTTTTAAAGTTTGTCTTTTTAATGTACTGGTTGAATTTCATTTTGCTGTTCTTTCCTGTCTCCAGAGGCTGACAAGGAAAAAAAAAAAGATGAGTTAAAACTTGTGTAGATCTGTAATTTTCCATATATCACCAAGCAATAAAAACATCAGCAAAAAATTGAAGATTGTAATTTAGCCTAACTTTATAACTAATGCATGAGCAATGCATTTAAGCAATTTAAATTAATAGCATAAGTGTTACAGCAATAAAGCTGTTGCTTCTTTTTTTCCTGAGTCAAATATACACATTTTATAATGGAACTGGAGCTTCTAGTCTTCACAGCAGGTAACTGCTAAATCCTTGTTGGACTGACTCATTCAGGGAACATTCTTTCCCTCCACTGACTCAACCTCTGCCCCCGTCTCAGCCCTGGCGTGGACTGGTCAGGTGAGGGGGGTACGATTTCCTGGGATCCCTGCTCTTACACTTTATCCCTGGGCTAACATTTATTAGATTTCAAGATTTAAAATAATTTCTGCCTCTTATGGAAGCTAATAGGCCAACAAAGAGAAGGAATTTTCCAGAAAGTCTAAGTGGAATGTACAGGGGTGCACCCATGTTTACACCTGCAGGTGCTCATGGCACAGGACGCTTCTGCTTTCCAGAAGCTTCTGCGTCCAGCAGCTCCCTCGGGGTTTAGAAGGAGTGTCGGGCGTCTGCTCTGGTGACGCTGGCCAAGAGCCTTGACAAGTGACAAGGACACAGTCCTACCAGAGAGGAGGCCACACCGGGAGCCCAGTTCTAACGGAACCGCCTCTGTGAGGGCCCCCAGGGCTCTCTGGGCCCAGACTTGGCGTGTGCGTCATGAGGGGACACAGTTCAGCCCACGACACTCTGACTCTCGAGGCCAAGAATTCATTTTCTGATGGGCCTCACCTCAGTCTCCGTCTGCGTACAGGTATCTTACCCGGAAAGGATGGTGTCTGGCCCCTTCCAGCAATCAGACCGACTGGCTGATTCCTAGCTCGTTCCTTCTGTAAAGGGCTTCTGTGGCCCAAAGGACAGAGGGTCGGAGAGAGAAAAGCAGCCAGATGGGGTAAGAGTATTATTTTATCTGAGCAGCTCCACCCCAAGTCAGATTTTAAAAGGAGTCAAAAACAGTGACTCTCGTGCTGCACACGTTCCTCAGCAGCTGAAGGAGATCTCTTTGCCTGTGGGCGCGAGCCCGCAGCCAGCACGTTCCGGCAGAGACAAGCAGACCGACACAGGATTCACTTCCAGGCCAGCGAGTGCTCTTCACCCTCTCCTAACGACAAGCCGAACCCTCTTCAGAAATACAGGGTTTCCGGCTTGTTCTAGAAGCCGGCTGGTGCCTGTGAAGGTGTCTGCGTGTGGTTCCGCTGCTCGGTCACCTGAGCCCGTGTGACGGATGTCAGGGTGCCTGCAGCCTGTCAGCCGACATTTGAGTGATTTCCCATGAAACAGAGCTGAGTACTTGAGAGGAAACCTTCATCCCACTTTAGGGTGACCCGAATTCTGTTACTTTGGGAGGAAAAATAACCTCGCTTTCATCTGGTTTTCAAAGTCCAGCCTTCAGGCACGAGTCCAGGACACAGGACTTCTGGGAGCTCCTGCACCTTCTTTCCGCGCCCGCATCTCTGCACCGTCACCCACTGTGTCCTGCTGACATCGCGGGGGTGGGGGCTGCTGGCACCACCACGGCCCAGGGCCCGCCGCGCCCAGGCCTCTGCCCACTGTGACTGGGACGTGCCAGCAGATGGGCTGTCCCTGGCAGCTGAGCTTGGGCGCATCCTTCGGGACCCCCGTGAACATTCCCTAAGGAGCACCCCCGAGCAACACAGCGGGTACGTACCCCGAGCATTCCCGCCTGAAACTTCCCTCAGCTGCGGCCGGTACAAAAGTCCGCGTAACCGAATTCCTGGTGTTGATTCCAACAGGAATCACCCAACACTGAGGACTTTCAAGTCAACAGGGAACCTGAGCCCCACGAGACTCTGTATCAAAGTCCAGGAGTCTGATGTCGGGGGGAAGGGGAGGGTCCCACAGGCTACACCCCCGACATCAGGAGCGACGGGGAAGCGGGGACTGTCAGTAGACGCGCCTTCCTCCTCCTCGTGGCCGTGCTGATTCCCTGGGCTCGGGAGCCACGACCTCCACCACCCCCTCCCTCGTCCCAGCACAGCCGGACGCCTGCCGGACCCCGGGGTCCTGGGCCCTGTGCTCGGGGGGCGGCGCTGTCTGCAGCTTTCCTTCAGTGGTGCTCACAGGCCACCTGTGTCCCAGCACCTGCCTGAGTCCTCACACCCGCCTGTGTCCACACCCGCCTGTCCGCACACCTGCCCGTGTGCACACACTCGCCTGTGTCCACACACCTGCCTGTCTGCACACCTGCCTATGTCCACTCACCAGTGTCCACACTCGCCTGTCCGCACACCTGCCCGTGTGCACACACTCGCCTGTGTCCACACACAGTCGCCTGTGTCCACACACCTGCCTGTCTGCACACCTGCCTATGTCCACTCACCAGTGTCCACATTCGCCTGTCCGCACGCCTGCCCGTGTGCACACACTCGCCTGTGTCCACACACAGTCGCCTGTGTCCACACACCTGCCTGTCTGCACACCTGCCTATGTCCACTCACCAGTGTCCACATTCGCCTGTCCGCACGCCTGCCCGTGTGCACACACTCGCCTGTGTCCACACACCTGTGTCTGCACACCTGCCTGACCGCACACCCGCCCGTGCACACACCCAGGGGACACAAACACCAGGAGTCAGTTCTCTCGGAATTAGAGCCCCCGAGCACCCTCCCAAGAGAGCGCCTCCTCCATCTCTGGCAACGCCCCAGGGCGATGCTCACGTCTTGTGAAAAATGCACAGATGTCGGGTCCTCTTTGGAGAAACTGTAACTAAATGAAAGCCCTTCTCTGCGAATCCACAGGGTCCTTACTGGTGACACTTCATTCTTACAGACACTCCTGCCAAGGACCCACACCGTCCCCGCCAGCGGGGCCCAGACAGCGCTGTGACGCCTGCTTCGCTCGTCCCTGGGGCCTGACTCCCCCCTCCACCCGGGCCTCGGCGTCAGGCTTCTAGCTTCTCCGTGCTTCGTAAACGCAGGGCCGCCCGGGGGCAGAGGGACCTCGCTGGTGTGAGCCTGTCGCCCTCTCTCACGTTTCCTCACGCGCTCGCTCATCTGCCCGTAAACTCTCACCGCGGCCACGTGCGGGCCTCACGCTGGGCCAAGCGCACTGAAGCTGACTGGCTGAGAACACAGCGAGAGTCAGCGGTTCCCCCACACGGGGGGACCCAGGGCCGGGCCCCCTGACACCGAGCCCCTGGCCTCACGTACCCCCTGGCGCTGCTGGCCTGTCCAGACCCTCCGGGCGGCCTCGCTGCTCTACTCGGCCAGGGAGGGGCCCCCGGCGTCCCCCTCCCACGCCCACTGTGACAGTGTCACCTCTGCCCGCCAATCAGCCGCCCGCGCAGGGGCGTCGTGTGCCGACCGCCTGGGACACAGCGCCTCATCCACACCTAGCGGCTTCCACTGCTGCACCCAGCCCTGTGGACGTGCTTCCCCACCTGCTATAGGAGCTGTGACACCAGTCGCAGTTGTGCGGACCCCCTGAAAGATAGCTCTTTACTAGATCCCACAGTGATGCGGATCTGTGATTCCAAGCCTCCTCAGTTACACGGTTTAATCGGTTGAATCAGGAGTGACAGCGTTCAGTGCTTGCAAACCCTTTTATAAACTCGGGTTTAACTGATTACATGGAGTGACTTAAACTGCATCTGAGACTTTTAAATCCTCCAACTCATTCCAGAGCCTCACACCTTGGTCTCACATTACACACGCACCGTGACATTTGTGCCGGGCTTACGTCCTCGGTTTCTGTAAGTCACAGGATTGATGTGACCACAGGCTGCATTCTCTCCACAAACAGACGTGTCACAGGGCTTCACGAGCAGCCGCTGACGTGCACACGCGGGAGAAAGCCACAGCCCCCCGCACACACCCCCAGTCTTCCCAGCGTGTCCCCCGTCACACAGGGAGAGGCCTCGGGGGCACCTGCTCCTTCCACAGCCAGTCATCGGGCCGTCACACGCTTTCTCCGGCACGTGCCCTTGGGCCAGCCCCCGCGCCGTCACCTCCCCCGCCACTGCCTGAACCCAGAAGCGACGCTGGTCACACACCTGCCAGGTGGCTCTCCTCCCTTCACCGACGATTCCTCAGTGTTTGATTAGTTGTCTTCAGCAAACCTTCATTAATTTTTAACGAATTCTTACTCAGTGGCCTCATGAATAAAACTGATAAAATCAGAGAGGCTCTGATTGAAGCTGGGCCAGCGGGAGGAGACTGGCTCAGACCACGGGCTGCTGGGGGCTTGAGGCCGGGGCGAGGGCAGCCCTTCCCTGCGCCGCGCCGACCCCGCCGCGACCTGCCCCCGTATCGCCAGGATTGGAAGCTTCCCCACACCAGCAGCCGCGGTGTCTGGGCCGCCTTTCGTGCTCCAGGCCTGGCCCGTCCTGCTTCTCCTTCTTCAGCCAGCACTGCCCTTCTGGAAACGCCTTCCGACCCCTTCTCCCTCGGCCCCAATACCACCTGAGAGCCCAGAGCACCTGGGGCCACAGCAGGCACCGGGCTCGGGCCTGAGACCCTTCCGCGCCTGACACGTGGATCCCGGGCGCACGAGGGTAAGAACCTGAGACTGTGTCCGGCTCGGAGACACTCAGCAAACTGCTTAGTGAACAGCAGGCGTCTAACGAATGTGAGCGAAGTCAGGAATGTTCCTGGGAAGGACGGAGATGTCCTCAAATTGCCGCAGTGAAGGTCCCTCGCCTCTCACACGTGTTTTTCAAGTTCTTTCACCAGAATCACCCGCACATTTTATTGGCACGTCTGTTCGCTGAGCCCCGAAACATGGGATGAAGCACGCTGTAGGTGACTGGATAGAAACACAGGCCACGGACAGGCTGTACGTTCCGGGCCTGCAGGGCACCCCCACCCTGTCTGGGGAAGTTCTCACAGCAAGTTTGGTGCCGAAACACATCCTGCAGGCGTCTGGCAGAGGTCGGGGTGTCCGGGCGGGCGAGACCCCAAGGTGTCAGCGTGGAAGGGGGTCTAATCAGTGACGAGATTTACATACATTTATGGGGCCTTGTTTTCACCTCAGCACCTTAACTGCACCAAGTTTTATTGATCTCGTTTATTGCCACTTCTTTCATAGTGTCTTTTTCCTGTTTCTATTGATTACTGTTAAAATAAAGGTCAAAAGCATCTTTCCTAAGGTTTTCATTAAACTCACAACATATGGTATAGAGTGTCTACAGTTCAAAATTATATAAAACCAATTTCCTTCGGTGCGGATTTTAATTTGAAAAGAAGAGAGCCTCACCGCCATTTTATTTTCATGCAGGAAATGGGATTGTGAAGCAGGGACCCCAGTAATCAGCTGTGAGGGGCAGAGAGTAATTAGCTCTCAGTCCCCGTGGCCCCTTCGGATCAAATGCTAATCAGGTTACGTAAAATATCTGTGAGCCAAACTCTATCTCTAAATAAAAGAAGACATTTCACAGGTGTGGCAAAATTTTGGCAAGATATGTTCTTTTAGGTTAGGAATTGATCAGTTTTACTCGATCGAAATGGTGACGTATCTGAAGTGTGTCTGGGGCGTCGTCCAGACCCAGCAGCCGGGGCCTAGACCGGGGCGTCGCCAGCACCACGTACACGCGTGGCAGCCTGGGGGCCACGTGTCCCTTTAGCCCCAACTCCCTGTGGAGAAAATAAAACAGGAGCACGCGTCTCAATGGGCTCCTGGGAGACCTGGTGACGAGGGCAGCGCCCACCAGCAGCCAGCGCGTGTCAGGTGCTCAAGCAAGGAGAGCGGCTGCCCCTTCATCCCAGCTCCCCTTCCCACACGGCAGCCACTCGGGGCTCTGCCTCTGTGCCTCGGTCTCCGTCTCTCGGTCTCCATCTGTCTCTGTCTCTCCTCCTCTCCTTCCTACCATCGCCTCTCCCACAAGAAGGTACCAGCAGCCCGTCAGGCAGCATAAGCTCTGAGCCTGGCATGAATGTCTGAGCCCTCTTCTCAGGATCAGAAATCAGAACTGCCGCCCACTGGGGCAGGTGGACAGAGCAGGCGGTAATCGGGGGGCGGGCTGACCCCGGGGCTCCTGAGCACGTGGCAGGAGCAGGGACATCTCTTTGTGTTCAAGATAAACATATAGGTTTTTATGACAGTTCCATTGGGGGAGGGGAACTTGATTGCAGACTAACATCTGCAGCCCCGTGTGGGTGCAGGGACCCGGGTGTGGGTGTGGGGACCCGGGTGTGGGTGTGGGGACCCGGGTGTGGGTGTGGGGACCCGGGTGTGGGTGTGGGGACTAGGGTGTGGGTGCAGGTGAACTGGGTGCAGGTGTGGGGAACTGGGTGTGGAGACCCGGGTGCGGGTGTGGGGACCTGTCTTTGTGTTTCCCTGTGTGATGTCTCCCCAGTGGGTCCCAAAGCCCGAGCTCACCCCTGCAGCTGCGGTCAGGCTCCCCGCTGCGGCCGGAGCTCCTGAGGTCACTGCTGTCCGGGACCCGCCATGCTCTGGTTCCTGAGCCTCGCCGTCCCCACGGCCACCCCGCCAGACTCCAGCCTGCAGCCTGGCCCCACGGAGACATCTAGAGGGAACCACACAGGAGCCTCCCTCTTCCTTCCTGACTCGGGTGCTCACCTGAGTTTCCTGCGTGTTTGTCTTTTTCAGGACAAAGCCAGCCGTGTGCAGTAATGCCTCTTAGAGCTTTTCTTTATTTCGATTTTGAAATTCCCTGAACCAATAGCATCTCATGGTGAACCAAATGCCTCGTCTCCTGCCCCGACATTGTGGTCAGTGTCCTGGTTGAGCGTGGTGTCCCCTGTCCTGTGCCTTCGGCCGCCAGACCCAAGGTGACGCAGTCACAGCCTGGACTCTGTCCCCAGGGAAAGGGGCGGCCGGGGCTCTGGTGACGGCTCCCGCTCTCTCACTGGCCACAGAGCATCACGTTGCAAAAGGTGCTGCCCCTTCAGCAGGAGCTCAGTCCTGGAGAACCACGGCCCCCGGGTCACGTGAGCACAGGGGCATTGGCAGCCGGCGGGCTTCGGGGTGGCCGTCACGGCCACGGCAGCCCAGTGCGCGGGCGAATGAGGGCAATGCCATGGGGGGGTGGCAGACTTCGGATACCTGCCCCCTGGGATGGGGGTCCAGGGATCTGGGTCTGCACGAGGGGCACCAGTGTGATTGCACAGGGAGCCGGGAGGGGAACCTCCCAGAAAGAAGTGCCCTTGAGCTGGAAAATGGGACAGAGGTTGTCTTCTCCGAGAGAACACAGGGGTGAGGCCGTCCGTCCGGACCGTGCGGCCAGCAGATGGAAGAGAGACGCTCAGCACATGAAGACCCTGGACAGCGATGGCACCGATGGCGGGGGGGGGGAGGCTGCGGGCGTGACCGCCACCGAGCCCGTGTGACCCCACGTTTGTGGCCCAGCACCAAGGCACAGACAGGGAAGGGCCGAGAAGCAGCAGGTGAGCAAAGCCGAGAGGGGCCAGCGAGGGTGTCCCGGGAGCAGAGGAACAGCAGCCTGGGGTGTGAGGGGAGGGAGCCCCGCGAATGCCGCCAGGAATCAGAGTCGCCGGGCGAAAGTCGGGAGCAAGGACGGAGTTGGGGGGAGCACAGGGTGGTCAGCGAATTCACAGATCCACCCGCTCTGGCTTCGACGGGTCCTCCTCTGCTCCTGAGACCCTTCCGTTCCAATCCCATTGCGTTTCTAGTTCCTTCAACGGACGTTGTCAGGACACAGTGAGTCGCTCCAGGGAACTGGAGCGGGAGTCACAGGACACCTCGGACCCGGGCGCTCCGTGCCCCCCTCGTCCTTAAAACGTCCGCCTTGCACGCCGTCGGGCTCCACCCGGGGGCGCTGCCCTTGCGGACACACTTGGGCACTGACAGCAACGTCTCCAAACTCGGCGGTGGACAGTGTGTTGTGTATTCGCTGCCTCCGTTAAAAATTAAATACTCGCCCTCCGAGACTTCTCATTAAGGCATTTCTGTTCCAGGAGTGAAGGAAGAAAGGGCATTTTGCTTCAGTCTGTGCCAGAGTTATAACCACATAAGAGAGACAAATTGATTTCCTTCTTTATGTGCGAAGTCTTTCATCTGTTGCTCAAAAATACAGCCGGTCATTCACTGATGTTCTCAAAAGACCTTAAAGAAAAACATTTAGTCAAAGAAGAAATAGCTATAAATATGGCTGTAAACCAGCTTTTAAGAAAACCACTCCATAACCAGGCAAATGGCTCACACACTTATCTTTATGTGGGCACGTAAAATGAGTTTTTCCAATTGCATTCTAAAAGGCAGTCTAGTATTCTTTTTTTTCAAAACAAAGTATTCTTGTGTGAAGTGGTTCCAGAGGCTAATCCTGCCTAATGGGCCCCGTGTACCTCCAAAATTGAAGGAAAAGTACGTTATAATTTAACCTGAGAGCGTATTTCCTACTGATGTACTTATTGACCAGATTAAACGGTTCAGGGTACTTCTTTCGCAGCCTCTGCCTCACCTCGGACTCACATAAACACGTAATCCCAGCCTGCCTGACACGGACCCTTTCCAGCTGCTTCATTGTGGAGAAGCCCCTGCAGCTTCAGAACGAGCCTCAGTGGTGACTAGTGCTAATTAGCTAGAACCTTCTTTCGGTTCCTGTGTTAGAAGGCAGCCTGCTCGACACCCTGAGATCAGCCGTTGCCTCGTCTGCGTCGATCCGCTTTCCCGACTGGACCCACAGCTCTTGGCTCACAGGTGCTCAGCGACCGTCCGTGGCTCGGAGCCTGGGTGGCTGCCACAGTGACAACGAATTCACTCAGGAAAAAGAGAAAAGAGTACATGAAAAATTCACGTTCAAAGGTGGGAAGTCTAGAAATCAGTTTGTTCTGAAAATGGCCAAAGCTAATTAATGCCCATCCAGTCAGATCCCGCAGAGGATCGTGTTTGAGGTTTTCCGAGTCTGATTGGTTATAACACACAGCCCTGCGTTTCCTTCAAATGAGCGTCACCCATAGGGTTGGGTTCATGCCCATCCATCTTGCGGCCTCTTCTGGAAACCAAAGAGGTTTGTGAGATGCTGTGTGTGCCCAGCTTTGTCGTTCACCATCACATGCCGCCCCTTGACTCCCTTCTCACTCTACCTCGTACTGTGCCTGTGGGTGCTCCGGGGGGGCTGTGGGGGGCAGTGAGCCCCCAGACCACCCAGAGCCCCCCGGGCCTCGGCGGGGGCGTGTGCCCGTCTGCTGCAGCTGCCCCAGCTCCGCCATCGAGCAAAGCACCTCATGCTTGGAAACACAGCCCTTCTGTGTAAAGTATCGGAGTGGCTTCCGTGCCCGCAGATACGTACTACTTCTGTGTCCACACTCTGCCTGCCACCGGCACCTCCCGTGGACCCTGTTCCGCTGGGCGACAGGAAGTATGAAGGCAGCCATACCACCCACGTGGCCGTCAGTCCCTGAGTCCCTCCCCCACGAAGTGGGCCAAGCAGGACGACTCGTAGTCGTAACCTGCGGAACACGATTCCCTGGGCCCGTGTCGTACGGCTTTCCTCCTTCACCAGAATCCCAATCCCAGCATTTTAATCCCAAATCCCTGGGAATTCTGAACTGGAGACATTCTGTAAAGGAAGAGAGGAGGAGGGGAAAGGCCACAATAAGCAACAATCTTGCCCTTTTGCGGAAGAACAGCAAAATCGAGACTCGTTGTCTCTGCCCGTTGTCTGCCCTGCACCTGCAGCCCACAACCTGTGTGCCCGCCCACAGCCTGGGCACCGCCCACAGCCCTGCGCCCACCCTCACCCCTGTTCCAACAGCCCTGCACCCACCCACAGCCCTGTGCACAGCTCTGTGCCCGCGCACAGCCTGAGCACTGCCCACAGCCCTGCACCCACCCTCACCCCTGCGCCTATAGCCCTGCACCCACCCCCAGCCCTGTGCACAGCTCTGCGCCTGCAGCTCTGTGCCCACAGCCCTGCACCCACCCACAGCCCTGCACCTGCAGCCCTGTGCCCGCCCACAGCCCTGTACACGGCCCTGTGCCCGTAGCTCTGTGCCCACAGCCTTGAGCCCGCAGCCCTGCACCCACACCCTGCACCCACCCACAGCCCTGCACCCACAGCCCTGTGACCACAGCCCTCTGCCCACACCCTGTGCCTGCCCACACCCTGCGCCCACACCCTGTGCCCGCCCACAGCCCTGCACCACCAGGCAACCAGTGGGTGCTGAGTGCCCCAGGTGTCGCAGGCACGTTGGAGGCTGAGTGCGTCTTGCAGGAAGACGGGGCCCTCCGGGCAGTGTGCTGTGTTGTGCCCACCAGCTAGCTGGTTTGATCCAGTCTGTGCTGGGAGCTGCAACAATCCTCACCCATCCCCTGGGCTAGGATCTCCCTGGACTCCTGAAACCTCGCTGACTGCAGCACTGGCAGAGCTGGGCACCGAGGCAGCGGCCGAGGCCACCACACACGGCCGTGGTGTCAGGCATCCGTCCAGCACAGACACTGATGGGTACCGAGGTCTCAGGAAGGGACCTGGGATGTCGTCAGGAAGCCAGTGCGTTTCGGAAGCTCCTCTCAACCTGGACGGGGAGGGAGCCACCCAAAAAAGCCCACTGCCAAGGGACACCTGTGAGCTGCCTGAGCACCTAAGTGTAGTCACATGATCTTTGCCTGAATGCTCACAAGTAGGCAAGGGTCACTAGAAGTGGGGGTTGGGAGCTAGGGCCAGTTTAGATCCCGGATCCCTGATTTCTTAGCTCCCTCATCTTGGGCGATCGGGAGGGAGCCATGCTCGGGTGGCCAGGTCTCCTCTCTGTGTTGGTGAATCTGGGCAATGAGGAGGTGGGCAGAGAACCCAGCGCCCCAGCCTTCTGCGGCCCTGGCCTGGGCCCCTGGCAGGCCGACCACTGGATGCAGCTCCGGAAGGTGGGCCAGTTCCTCTGCACGGCCACTGACGCCTGGGCTGACGCCTGGGGCATTTCCAGCTCACGCGCACCCTCAGGTCTACCCTCTGCCCCCCGCTTCCTGTCGGCTCGTCCTGCCCCCAGAGGCTGACCCCAGGCCGGGAGCAGAGCCTCCCCAGGCTTCCCGAGGCCCCAGCCCCGCTGAGTGGCCAGCAGCGGCTCTCAGCCGGATGCAAGCGAGGCCTGCCCTCAGAGCGTCTCCACTCAAGCCGCCCCCGGAAGGCTGTGCTGAGCCTGACTCGGCCAGCCTGGCTTCCTCACTCAGATCCTGACGAGTACGACCAGGCTCCGAAACAGCAGGGCGCAGGGCGTGGCCACCTCCAGCTCTGGCTCCTAATAGTCCCGTCTCCGGAGAAACAGCCTCTCCCGGTGCCGCTGGACGCAGCTCTGGACGCGGGACACAGTCCTTCGCTCTCGGCGGCTTGGCCTGTGGAGGTGGCTGCAGCTTTACTTTTACCTTGTTAGCTCGAAATACCGGAGTGATACCTTCTCTCTTTTAAAGTTATATTTAGGGGGCACCTGGGTGGCTCAGTGGGTTCAGCGTCTGATTATGGCTCAGGTCATGATCTCACGGTTCATGAGTTCAAGCCCCGTGTCGGGCTCTGTGCTGACAGCTCGGAGCCTGGAGCTGCTTCGGATCCTGTCTCCCTCTCTCTCTGCCCCACCCCCACTCGCACTCTGTCTCTCAAAAATAAATAAAAATGTTAAAGAAAATAAAATTACAGTTGTATTTTATTTGGTTATTTATAAGATACTTTCATTTTAATTATAATTGCTTTATGGATTAATTATCACAATGATTATATGAATATTTAATACTTCATAGTGTTTACCCACAGTATCCTGAAAATTAGCTATTATGTATCAATGTTAATAATTTATATTCATAAACGTGGTTTGACTTTCATTAGCAAAATGTGTAAGCATATTACTGGAAATACGTGCACTGAGAATTAGTCAAAAGAATACTTATACCAAAACCACAAACGCCTTAAATGTCTGAAAATTTCTTAGAGAAAATCTCTTTCCTTGTAATGCTGATATTTTAAAGTGTTAGTAATTTTTTAAAGAAATCTTGTTTCCAGTTCTCATCCACGAGTATGTTCCTGATCTCTAAGTTCCTGCACACCAGGACCCTGTGTGCTTCTCAGACAGATTTCCCTGTAATTACATCCCCCTGTGCGTTGGGGTTTGAAGGACTTATTTTGGTGTTGATTTTCCACTAATGATTCAGCTGGTAGCTCACGGTCACTTCCCCCAAAAGACACAAAGTTTAGTTGTCGGTGACTCATCTAAGTGTTATTTCCCCTGATGATGACGGAGACAGACACTCAGGGTCCTCCGTTGCGTGCACATGAACTGGACACCGCTTAGCCCAGGAGTGTCCGCCCATCAGGAGAGCCGGCCTCACCGCTGGGCTGCGCCCGGGGCCTCGTGTCACTCCCTGGTTGCAAACCGAGTTTGCTGCCATCTGGGGGCTCTCAGGGCTGACGCACTGGCCCGTGTCCCTGCTCCTCGTCTCTGAGCAGCCGACCACGGCCTCCGATGGCAGAGGCCATGCCTGGCAGACCCTACCTAGTCTAGTCTCCTTACTAACAGCTGATTTTATTTAACTGCTACCCATTCACCAAGCAGCCCCCCCAAGACAGGCATCTGTGCTGCTGGCCACTGTATACACGGCCTGGGATACAGTAGGAGCTCAAGCAACGGTGAGTGGCTTGGCTCAAGTTCTACCGAGCATCTAGCGGTCATGGCCCAGCCTGGCCCAGTCCCACCCTCGTCCCAGGCTGGAGCCGCACACACAGCCTGCCTGAGACCGGCAAGGGCCCCCTGGGCAGGGGTGGCAGCTCCTCGGGGAGACTGAAACACGCCAACTGAAATACGGCCACTTTGAGGTCAGCCCTTCGAAAGTGGGGGTCGACTCAGGCTGGGATGCTGGCGTCTCCCTGCCCGCACAGCGGAAGGGTCCTGAAGCTGGTCCCCCCCCCCCGGCCCTCCCCGCCAGGGTTGCAAGGACTCAGGCCACAACACCACACGTTTATCTCCCTGAAGTCCACAAAAAAATGCAACCTGAGGGGCTTTTACCCCCATGCTGGGATTTCCGACCAACATCTTGGAGGAAGACCCAGTGACTGTGCGCGTATCCACATTGGTTTCTGAGCAAAACTGGGGGCTGAATAAGGTAATGTTCCCAGTGCCCGACCCCATGCGCTACGCTCAGTAAATGTTACCAAACGTTCCTACTCCAGGCTGCAGCTGTGTGGCCCACTGTCCCCAGGTGGGTGGAGGAAGGGGCACTGTACGGTCACCCCCCCCGGGAGCCGCGGCGGGAGGTGTAGCGGGCTGCCCAGGGGAACCTGCACAGGACATCAGTACTGTGTCCCCTTCCTCACGTGGCTCTGTCCCCAGACCCACTTCCCCGCATTGAAGGAACTTCCGTTTCGGAAGGAGAGAAATGTTTTCTGCTTAATTCCTGTTTCTTCTACACTTCTTCCTTCGTTCTCTATTGTTGCCATTTTATTTGGAGGGAGATACAGGGAAGTTCTCTCAAGAGAGCCCCAAGGTATGGGAGGCTTTCCCGTGGAAGGAGAAAGGCAATGAATAGTAAATAAGGACTCGGAAAACCTCAAAATTCTACTTTTGTGAGGAGGGAGCTGTGAGCATATTAACACCCCCCAAAGAAGTCTTGTCTTCATGCATCTTAGGCGAAGCTCTGGAATCCCGCGATGGAGCTCGTCCCTCCTCCTTACTCACCATCACCGGGTGGTTAAGGCTGTGCCCCCTCCACGGGGCTGGCTGTCACCAGCTAGTCTGTGAGGCGTCAGGGTGTCGTCGGCCGGTGGGGCCCTTGGGGAGTGCCAGTCGGGAGGCCATGCTGACTGATGTGAGTTTTCTCTTTGTGTGCGTGGGATCAGACTCCACCCTGAAAACTGCCCCGGGGGTGGCCTCCCTGAGGACAGGAGCCCCCCAGGGACCCCAGCCCGACACCCCCAGGGGGACCCGCGCTGGGGAGATTTCAGGCTGACGCAGAGAGTAGTGTCTGCCTGGGCTCAGCCCTGGTGCAGGGGTGACGTGTGCACGCCCAAGGTGTTAGAGCCCTGAGACCTCGGGTGTCCCTGTCCTTCCTGGGCCTCTGGCTCCTCATCTGTAAAATGGGAGGCTTCACCAGCTGAGTCCGCAGAGGTAACCCTGAGACATGCCCAGCTGGACACGAACAGCGTGACTATGATGCAGAGGAGGCCGAGATCAGAGGCTGAAGGCTTCCGAGGCGGGGGAGATGCGGGAGAGCAGTCCCAGGACGGACGCGGCAGCAGAGTCTGGGCATCTGCGTGAGAGCAAAATGTGCAGAGCAGAAAACGTTAGCAACGCAGCTGGGGCCAGGCGTGCACACACCGCGTGTGCGATCCCGCGGGACACCGCTGCTTCGGCCTCGCGGAGGACGCCCCTCCCCCTTCTCAAGACCGCACGGGGGGCGGGGGGCTCCGGGCCCCCAGGACCGGAGGGAGGGAAGAGGGGGCCGCGAGCACTTCCTGAGCGGCGCGCGTTTACACGTCCGGTGCAGAGCTCCCTTCCCCTCGCCCCTCCCCCGCTCCGCCCCCCCAGCTCCCACCCCCCACCTGCCGGGGCAGACGTTGCCGGGGACCCCCCTGCCGTGTCTCGCGCGCCCCCGGCCGCAGCTGTACCCCCATCGCTAGTCTCCCGCCGCCTCCCTCCCCCCAGCCCCCCAGCTCTCGGCCTTGGCCTCTGAGCCCCGAGAAAACGGGGACCTGGGCCCTGCCCTCTCGTCCATCGGTGCAGCCCCCACATCCTGGTCCTGGGGGACAGGTGTCGACCGTCAGAGAACCGGGGCCACCGGGCAAACCCACCCCCAGGTCAGAGGGGCGAGTTCCCCCGACACGCAGCTCGGGGCCACTCGCCTGCAGCGGAAGCCGCCGGGGGCCACGGGGCGGGGGCCCCGCTGGTGGTGTGGACGCGCCGCCGCACCGGGCGCCGCTCCCTCCCGTGGCCGCGTGGCCGGGCCGGGTGGCGGCGGGGGCCGCACGCGGAGGGGCCCCCAGACCGTGGCCGCAGCGCCCCAGGGGAAAGGTCTTCCCCGGAAACCTCTCCGTCCCTGGGGAGATGTAGAGGGGGTAAAAGCACAGCCCACGGGGGACACCAAGGCTGGGGAGGGAGGGGGGCTGCACAGAGACACACCCCAGCCCCAGCGCGGGAGGCCGAGTCGGGGGGCGGCGCTCAGCTGGAAGGTTGCGGGACGCAGACCGCGGGGAGCAGCCGAGGCCCCGGGACCCGGACGTCCGAGCTCAGCGCACGCGGGTCCCCACGCGCAGGCCCGCGCCCCGGGTCCCCCGGCCCGTCTCCACCCGCTGGCGTCCGGGAGAAGCCAGTCTGCAGGGACGCGGGGGTCGTGAGAGCCGGAGCCGGAGCAGCCGCTCGGGAACACGGCGCAAGTGCCGCACGTGGGAGGGTCTCTCTCGGGAAAAGGGACAGATGCAATTCCAAGTGGGTCGTCATCAAGCAGATACGCACCAAACAGACACGCAAGGGGGGGGAGGGGAGAGGGCGAGAGGGAGGGAGAGACGGAGGGAGAGGTGCTAAGGCTCAAAAACACCGACAAGTGCCTTTGGTGAGCTCAGGAGCTGGCTTGACAGATCCAAGGAAAGAACGCGTGAACCCCGAGGCAGCTCAATAGAAACTTTCCAGGTGGAAAAGAATGAGGGACAGAGGCCCAGACACCCAAGGGCATGCGGGCAGTTGGAGCAGAAGGAGGGAATGGGGCAAAATAAATGTCTGAAATAAGAATGGCCAAGAACTTGCCAAAATCAGTGACAGACACCAAACCACCCAACAGGACGTGGGAAGTGCAGAGAACAAACATCATTGCATCCCAGCGCCTGGTCCCTCCAGCATCACAGGCCACGCGATGCTCATTCTCCTGCATCTGGAAAGCCAAGCTCATGTGCAGGGCCAGTCTGTGGAATTCACGGAAGATGAACGTTGCTCGCCTGATATTCTAGGCTCCAAGACCTGAGGACAAAGGCACAGGAAAGGGTTAGAATCTGCTTGTTATTATTTGTATTACTTCGCTTTATTTGTAGCAATTATTCACTCATTTAAACCTCAAAACATCATAATCTTTGTGGACATAAATGTTACCGTCCACCTCATGCTGAGGCCTGGAGACGGAAAGCCAGGTGCCCAAGGTCACAGACAGGTGCGTGGGCCTGAGGCCTGAGCTGACGCGGGCTGATGCTGGCGGGTCAGAGCCGCAGGCCACCAAGGCCATCAAGGCTGTGCTCTCCCTTGTGCGGAAAGTTAAAGAGCATTCTGAAACACTGAAATAAGTTGAAAACTGAGAAGATTTAACAAAATTAACGTAGGTGATTATTAGGAGTTCTGGAGATCAGTACACTAACACAGTAAGTGTTCCTTGTGATCTTGACTAAAAACACACTCGTGAGTCTTCAGGCAGGATCGGCGCGAAGATTTCCTCCACATCTGAGCAACACCGCACCTTTATCTCGCGAGCAAAGCACATCTGGGCAGAGACATCCTGATTTGAAAGCATCCTGAAACCAAGGTCATTTCTAGGAGACTTCATCTGAAATGCGTTAAGTTCCTTTACACAGAAAACTTGCCCTTTATATGCTAATTATTTCAGTTCAAAGAACAACCCCACTGTTAAAAGGATAAGCGATGCTGGAGGAGATGTATGTTGGAGATTTCGTGGCTGCCACGGACCCCCGGCTTGCGGGGCGCTCAGACACCGCCCCCCAAGGCTCCCTCAGCCCCCGCCGCCTGGAAGGAAGTTAAATTGGTTTCTGCTTCCTCAGTAATCATATCTGACAGACTAATTTTTCAGTAGCATATGGAAATGGTCAATGTTTAGGCGACATAAACAATTCTGAAATATCTACTCCCAATGTCATTTTCTTCTCCTGGAGTTTAATTAATGAAAAGTTTTGGCCTCCTAATTTATAACTCAGAAGTGGAGTGAGTCAGTGCCTTTATAGAAAGTCAGCTCACAATATCTTTATTAATTATAGATTTTAATGTTGTTTTAATGTCTGTGTCTCAACTTATTACAAAACTATCTCTACTTTAAGAGAATATTTCTCTCTATGGACGAACTTGAGTGTTCTGCAGCTAATTAGAAAGTGACAGATGTGGGGGCCACGCTGCCTTCCTCTGCCTGCTCCTACGGAAACCTGCTGCTGAAGTTTTCCTTTGATTTTAGAAGCTGCCTTCATGCTGAGTGTTCCACACAAGAACTGTTCTGCTTCTGTGATATGGCTCTTTTTTCTTCAATTTTTTAAAAATTCCAGTAGGGACGCCTGGGTGGCTCAGTCAGTTAAGTGTCCATCTTCGGCTCAGGTCATGATCTCACAGTTCATGGGATTAATCCCCGTGTCGGGCTCTGTGCTGACAGTTAAGAGCCTGGAGCCTGTTTCAGATTCTGTGTCTCCCTCTCTCTCTGACCCTCCCCTGCTCACGCTCCATCTCTGTCTCTCAAAAAATGAATAAATGTTAGAAAAATTTTAATCCCAGTGTAGCTAACGTGCAGTGTTGCACAATACAGTGTACAATACAGTGTCTCAACAGTTCTGCACATACTCAGGGCTCATCATCCCCTTTACCTGCTTCCCTCACCGCTCAACCCCCTCCCCACTGGGAACCACCAGTCTGTCCTCTAGGGCTAAGAATCTAGTTTTTGGTCTCTGTCTCTTTATTTTGTTCATTTGCTTTGTTTCTTAAATTCCCCCTATTAGTGAGATCCTAGGGTGTGTCTCTTTCTCTGACTGATGACCTATTTCACTCAGCGTAATATATTCTAGTTCCATCCATGTTGTTGCAAATGGCATGATCTCATTCTTTTTAATGGCTGAGTAATATTCCGCTGTATACGTATAGCACATCTTCCTTATCCATTTATCAGTTGATGGACGTGTGGGTTGCCTCCACAATTTGGCTGTTGTATATAGTACCTCAATAAACAGAGGGGTTAATACACCTTTTGAATTCCTGTTTTCATTTCTTTAAGTAAATACCCAATTGTGGAATTACTGGATCATATGGAAATTCTAATTTTAATTTTTTGAGGAGCCTCTGGACTGTTTTCCATGGTGCACACTGATTTCATTCCCACCAACAGCGTGTGAGGGTTTCCTTTTCTCCACATCCTGACCAACACTTGTTATTTTCTGTATTTCTGTTTCCAGCCATTCCGACAGGCATAATGTGATATCTCATTGTGGTTTTGATTTGTATTTCTTTGATGATGAATGATATGAACATCTTTTCATGTGTCCTGGCTATCTGTACCTCTGGCTTGAAAAAATGTCTATTCAGGCCCTCTGCTCATTTTTAAGTGAACTATTTTTCTTTTTGGTAAGTATTGAGTTGTGTAAGTTCTTTATATATTATGGATGTTAACCCCTTATTAGATGTATCCTTTGCAAATATCACTTATGAAAGAAATTGAAGATGACACAAACAAATGGAAAGAGAGTCCGTAGTCATGGATGGGAAGAACCAACATTGTTAAAATGTCCACATTCCTCAAAACAATCTGTAGATTTAATGCAATCCCTGTCTCAACGTCAGGTTTCAAGGTGCACTACAATAAGACAGCTTCATTTGGCACGAAAACAGACCCCCGGGGTCGATGGAACAGAACAGAAAACCGAGAAACAAACCCATCCTTAAATCATTAGTTAACCTGCAGCAAAGGAGACAAGAATATGCAATGGCGGAAGATAGTCGCTTTTTTTTTTTTTTTTTTTTTTAATCAAGACAGTCTCCTGGACAAATATTGCTGGGAAAACTGGACGGCGACATGCAGAGGAATGAAACCGGACTACTTTCTTACACACAAAAATAAACTCAAAATGGACTAAAGACCTAACTGTGAGACCTGAAACCATAAAATTCCTGGAGGAGAGCACAGGCGGTAATTTCTCTGGCATGGGCTGTAGAAACAATTTTGTATCTGTCCCCTGAGGCAAGGGAAACAAAAGCAAAATTATTGCAACTCCACCCAAGGAAAAAACTGCACAGAGAAGGAAACAATCAACAAAACAGCAAGACAAACTACTGAATAGGAGAGCATCATGTTGTTCTCAGATTCTAAGAGTTCACACACACACACACACACCTTTTACTGAAAACATAGGACATTTCCCTCGCTTGCTGCCCATCCAACCCCAGCCGTTACACATAGAAGCTCCCATTCCCACAATGCGGAGGCTCAGCCCCAGCGGGTCCCCACCCAGCGCTCCGCAGGCACACACTGCAGGGGGTTCTCACACTGAGCCCACCTTGCTGGGAGCGGCTGCTTGGGATCTGGCCCTTATCCGACTCTGCGGCTGTGTGCTTCCCGCCGCAGTGACAAGTGACTGAGCGTGGGCCTTCCTGCCTTGCTCTCAGGACGTGCTGTGTCCATCGATGTCCTTGGCGTGAGAGCATCTCCGTCCCCTTAATCCTGGTGTCACAGGGGCTTCACCTGTCCCTGCAGGACACGCCCGGATCGGCCCCGGGGACCTGGACTCAGTGTCTGTGGTCAGTGTCAGGAACCCATCTTGGGAATCACGTCCAGTCACCAAAGCAGCCACATCACAGACAGCTCTAGACAGCAGAGTGTGAGTGAATTCCGGAATTTATAATCCGTGAGAAGCAGTGCAATGTCAAGGATGTGAGCACTGGAATCAGCCAGGCTGGGTCTGAGAATCGTCAACTACTGGCTGTGTGATCTTAGCATTTAGACTTGAAATTTCTGAGCTTTGATTTTTTTAAATTGAAAACAGATGTAAAGTCCGCATCGAAGGTTTAGCACACAGTGGGCCCTGAATTGTCATTTGTGATCTTGTTTGGTTAAACGTTGCATCAGCACAGAGTTCCTGATAATGGCAGTTTGTATCAGAAAGCATACAAAACAGTATTTTTTAAAGGTTTGAACAGTCCCTACTTACAGAGAAAGACACTGATTTCTTTTCATTTTTAGTTAATACTTCATTTTCATTTGAAAGGATTCTAACACTTATAGGCCTGCAGATTAATGAGACGGTTGTACGTGCTGTGGGCTGATAGTGAGTTCTCATTGCACACGGAATATCAAGACTCCATTTCTCTACCAAGTCAAAGCAGGGTTTCCAAAAATACTTCTAAATGATAATGTTATTATCACTGTTTTTTATTTCCATTTTTGCCACCATTAGTTATCCTCATGTTCTCTTTATTTTTAATTTTCTAGTCATATCTTATAAGTAAAGGAATCTTAACATGTATTGGCTAACTTGTGGGCTTTGCTCTCAAAATGCCTGGGTTTAATCCCACGTCTTAAAGTTACTGAGGTGGTTTGGGCAAAGTACTTGGTCTTTCTGGATTTGCTCTCACATCTCATGATCAACCTATAAAACTCTGAGTCTTGTCTGACACAAAGCGATCACTCAAAAATGTTAGCCACAATTATAGGGAATAAACGAAAACAAAAACTAATTTCGCTGCTCTGTTAGCATGTTCTTAGTCATAGTGATGTTGGTACAAAGAATGTTCTGCAGAGAAGGAAGGTCGGCCAAGAGTAGTTTATTTGCTGCTGTGCATAAATCCAAATAGTGTTTATCCAGCTCCTAACCACACAGAATGAAAAACCATTATCAGGATTTAAATTTGGAAAAAATTCACACGGGCTGATTTTCAGGGAGCTACAACTTATTATTTTACAAATTCTGAGATTTTTACTGTAGAGATAGTAATGAATTCAAGCCAACAGTGCTTTCTGTATTCTCAAAATATTAAATACAAGAGGATGTTTCAGAGGAGAAATAAAATACAAAATAATGATACTATGAATTAGATGGCAACAGAGAAAGCTGGCATACAGGGGCCACAGTGGAATTACTGAAGTCACATGGGTAAAAATATGTGAAAGCAGATTAAATCTTTTCAAATCATATTATGTTTGATTATCATCATTATAACCAATTTTTAAAGACAGATTTTAAACTAAAGTACGTTTATAACAAATACCACATGAGCAGCTACTCATAACACAAAACAAGGCGGTTTAGCCTGAAAAGGCCACGCCTGCACGAAGTATCCACAAGAAGTGAAACCATGGGAGCCACATAATGTCCATCAAGTGTGGACGGATGAAGAGCATGTGGTGTGTGCACGCAGGGGCGAGTTCGTCTTCGCAGCGAAGGAGGCCCGGCCGTGGGCAACAGCACGGAAGACGCTGGAGGGTGTCATGCTGGTGAAATGGGCTGAAAAGGACCCATCTTGCGTGATCCCACTTATGCGGGGTCCCTCGAGTCCCCAGACCGCAGAAGCAGGGAGAACGGTGGGTGCCAGGAGGTGGGGGAGGGGGAGGGCAAGGGAGATGCGGCTCGGATTGTATGAACTTTCAGTCCTGCAAGATTAGTAAGTTCTAGAGATCTGCTGTAAGACAACATGACTTCAGTGAGTGCATACTATATACCTAAACACGCGTTAGGAAGAGGGTGCCCGAGGGGCTCAGTCGGTTAAGCGTCTGATTCTTGATTTTGGCTTAGGTCATGATCTCACAGTTCGTGGGTTTGAGCCCCATGTCAGGCTCTGGACTGTCAGTGTGGAGCCTGCTTGGAATTCTCTCTCTCCCTCTCTCTCTGCCCTACCCCCCCCCCCCCCCCCACCTTGTGGCTGTCTCTGTCTCTCTCAAAATAAATAAATACACTTTTAAAAAAGCCATTGTATTTACTTTAAACAATAACAATTAGAAGTTTCATGGAAAAAAGATACCCCTTATACTAGAATAAAATACTGAGTTATCAAATGATGATGTTAATATAAGATGTACAAAATCTTTAGGGAGAAAAGAGTTTAAAGTTATCAAAAGACCAAAAAACCTTGAATATATGGGGATGTACACCAGGTGTACAGATGAGAAGGCACACATCAGTGGTCCCTAAGTTAATCTAATGATACAATGTGTTTTCCATCAATTCCGACAAGATGCTGGCAGAATATTCCAACTGAATTCAGCGTGTGTTGGGAAATGCAGGGAGCTGAGGCTGGCCAATGCACCGGGGACCAAGAGTGAAGTGGAAGATTCCCAACAAAACCGCCAGAATTTTACAAGTTGTATCAACTGACACAATATGTCATGGAGGAAAAAGATAATAGCTGGCCAGCAAAAGGACCCAGGTGACCCAGACAGGTGTAACAACAGCATGTGGACGTATGACAGAGCGGTCGCTACAGAATAACAGGGTAAAATGAGCTATTTAGGGGAGCCTGGGGGCTCTGTCCGTTAAGGTTGGACTCGTGATTTCAGCTCAGGTCAAGATCTCACAGTTCATGGGTTCGAGCCCCGTGTTGGGCTCTGTGCTGACAGCTCAGAGCCTGCTTGGGATTCTTTCTCTTTCTCTCTCTCTCTCAAAATAAGTAAATATTTTTTAAAATGAGTTATTTAAAATTAAATTCCATAGAAAAGAAGATACCACCAAAGTAGACATAAAAATGATGAGAGAATACTTACAACACACACCGAAGTATTACCAGCTTGCGCTAACTCCGACCACATAGCTGTGGTAGTTGGTCAGGGCTCTACAACAGCGCACCACAGAGCAGCGGCATATAAAACAGAATTTATTTTCTCACTGCTCGGAGGCTAGAAGTCTGAATCCGGGTTGGTTCCTTCTGAGGCCTCCTGCTTTGGCTTGTAGATGACCGTCCTCACAGGTGACGCGTCTGTGCCCTGGTTTCCTGCTCTTACAGTGACACCAGCCGTGTGGATTAGGCCCTGAAACAGCCTGATTAACTTGCCCGCTTGCTTCTTTGAACAGCCTGTCTCCGTTCTGAGGTACTGGTGGGCCACTTCTACGTGTGATTTTCACAGGGACCAAGTTCAGCTCATAATGACAGTGACAAGAAAAAGTCGACTAATGGAAACAGACAACGCACATAACGCGGTAATTTATAATAAGGAAATCCAGTTAATCCTCTGAAAAGGTGGTCAGCTTCGCTAACATTACATAAAACAAAACTCAGAAGAACCACGTGATGTTGTTTCATGGACCTTGTATTTACACAAATGAACACGTGGAAAGACGTGCAGAAATGGAAACTTCCGTACACCGAGGTAGATGCATGTGTTGGTCAAAGCGGTTTGGTCAATGTATCGGAAGAACCTTGCTGAGGCTCTGACTCCCGGAACCCACGTGTGTAATCCCCACAGAGTCCGTCACGCTCAGACACTACTGAGCGGGACATGGAGGTTCACCGCCATGCTGTTTGAGAGAGAGAAACCCTCGAGTCCACGTGCACTCTCATCGGTAGAGCAGTGACCAGAACAGCCTCAGTGCCCACCGTGGGCGTGCGTACCGGTGCCAGGCGTACAGCAGTGGGAACAGCAAGCGCGTTCCTACCCACGTAAAACTTACCATCCAGCAGAGGAAAATATTTAGAAATTTCAGTCTATGTCTCCCCTGATTGACTGCAGGGTGAGGGAGGAGGAGGTGCGTCCTCCCCACATCCACCAGGAGAGAAGGGCCAGCCGTGAGGGAGCCCCAAGACGCACCCCATGAGTGCTCACGACACCCCCTCTCACAGGCTGATGTGCTCCGGGCTCAGCCCCCACATACCCGTCCCGTCGTGGGGTGTGAGCGCACACCTTGAAATCACGGGCCATGATTTCACATAACCTCAGTGCCCCCCGCGGGGGTGGGAACCCGGGGTTCTACCCGCTGAACAGCTTGAGCAGGAAAACATCTACTCGTCAGCTGGTGCTAGAGGCTGGGGGAGGGGCTCAACAGGGAACGCGAAGGTCTGCTTCTTACAGCCGGTGGGGCAGCGCCGGAGGGTGTGACGGCGACAGAAATACTCCTGTGCGCAGAACGCATTGCTCAAAGGCGTCTTGTGACACTGGAGGCTGGAACACTTACAGGAACAACTTCTAATAGATTCAAACACAACTTTAAATACTTTGTTTCATATGATAAAGTGCTTCTAAAACACACTGGAATTATCTGCATAATGACTATAATAACTCTGTTTCTGCATTATATTTTCAGCTGAACTTCGTTCATTTGTCTAAAAATACCTTTCTCTGAAATCCACCTGTCATCTTCAAAATCTTCATATAAAATTTTGAAGTGATAATGATAGTACATGTTCTTATTAAAATCTGAAGGGAAAATGTAAGCCAAAAATATTTCACATTGTTTTTCCGATGAAACCACATTGAGATACAAATTTGTTCCTTCTGCAACAAATATTTCTATGATCCATTGTAAAAATATTTTTAAGACAGGATTCTCTTTTTTAGGAAAAATCCAAGTCAAAATAGAAGAAACTTTATTTTCCCATCTCTCTGTTCACATATGTAGCCTAGACACTTCATTCAGAGCATAACTATGTATCACATGCCCATCAGTAACTGCGTCATCCTCTCTTCTTGACCTTCAAGGAAAGCGTGTTTCACGAGCCAGAGAAAGAAGTCATTACTAAGGGCACCAGAGGGAAGATGGGCGAGCCGGTGCCACACTTAATCCAGTGAGGAAAATACACACGGACGGCTCAGAGGACCTCCGACACCCTGCATTCATGCTCCACTGTATGACATGAGTTACCCACTGCCTGTAAGAAGTTCTGGAAGGCAGCATGAGAAATTTATATATGATGAGAATAAAGCACACAGGGAGCTACGCACGGATAAACATGTGCCATTTTTAGAAGTTTAAATCCTCCTGGAAGAAATATCTGGAGGTTTGTTTTTTTTTTTTACAAATAGTTTATTGTCAAATTAGTTTCCACGTAACACTCAGTGCTCATCCCCACAAGTGTCCTCCGTGCCCATGCCCCCCTCCCCCCCACGTCCATCAGTCCTCAGTTTTTGTCAGCATTCAAGAGTCTCTCATGGTTTGCCTCTCTCCCTTTCCCCCACCATTTCCGCCCTTCTTCTCCCCCTTGTTCCTCCGTCAAGTTCCTCCTAATCCTCCTATACGTGCAAACATATGATATTTGTCCTTCTCTGCCTGACTTATTTC
>NW_024081185.1:647996-657290 GCF_003009895.1 Hyaena hyaena | reverse complement strand
GCGCTGCTCCTCGCTTTTTTGGGCATGTAAACTCCCCGTACCGGGGGCACAGCCGAAGTTGGTTGCACTCTTCAACCCAGGCCAGTTCCAATCTCCAAATCCCCGTCTGCGCGCCCCACTGAAATTGCCTTAGACACAGCTTCCCAGGCAACCCCCTCGGGCAATTCCAGGCTCCCTGTGGAGCTCTGGGGGTGGAGTCAGAATCGCTGCTTCCTTCTCTGGGTCAGGCTGGTGCGCATGCGCGGGGGCTTGCCCGCAGGGTGTTCTGAGCCGGAGCCCACTGGAGTGAGGAAAACTGGGTCCCTCTATGGCTCGTCACCCGAAACACGAACTCACAGGCTAATTTCCCAGTTTTTAGTTCCTTGCCTTCCCTCTCGAGTTCCAGCCAGCCAGGAGCACGGACGCCCGGTGTCCACTTGCGTGGCTCTTGCAGGGGCCCCAGCCGCCCGGGAGCTACAATGGCGCAGGCGCGCCACCACTCTGAAGTCTAGCCTCCAGGAGCCAGCACAAAGAAGCAGTTTGTGTGTTCAGCCCCCTCCAGGACCAGTTGGCGCGAGGGGACCTGGTGTGCAGGTATTTGGCAAGTACGGTCTTTCTATGCACCGAGGGGAGGTTTTTCTTCCCCGTGCGGAGGTTTTTGTTTCGGACTCTCTTCTTTTCCCCTCTCACTCCCCATAGAGGGTAGAGGGGGATCGCCTCCCACCCTGGAGTCTCCGATCCCGGCCCGATTTTATTTTCCCCGGTTTGCACTCACGTTAGAAGTCTCTCTCAGTGGATTCTGCGTCTTTTTTCTCCCAATCTCTCAGGTTTTGTAAGGTTTCCAATGGCTTCAGATCTTTTCTGTGTGATGTATAGGCGCGAGTGCAAGTACGGAGCTCCTTACTTCTCCACCATCTTGCCCTCTCTCCGAAATATCTGGAGTTTTAAGGCTGAAACCACATATTGCGTTTTGTCTTAGCCCCTCAGGCTGCAAGAGCCAACTGTCAGACACGGGGGGATGCAAACTAGACATTCACGGTCAGTGCTGGGGCTGCACAGACATTCACGCATCAGCGCTGCGGCTGCATAGACATTCACCTGTCAGTGCTGGGGCTGCATAGACATTCACCCGTCAGTGCTGGGGCTGCACAGACATTCACGCATCAGTGCTGGGGCTGCACAGACATTCACGCTTCAGCGCTGCAGCTGCATAGACATTCACCCGTCAGTGCTGGGGCTGCAAGGTGGGGCGGGGGCAGCATGGATGGCTGCGGACACTTTCCCAGGAGTGCTCACCACGTCCATACCTGGGGTGGAGCCTCCTGACCGGAATCCAAGGCCCCACCTCTTGCCACCACCACCCAGGGCACTGGGATTTCAACATACGGATTTGGGGGATGCGAACATTCAGCCACAACACGCTCTGATGACTAACTTTGATAATGGAGAAAAATGCAAGAGCAAACAAATGAAAACCCACCCAATCCCCCCCCACACATACACCCACACACATATACACGCACGTGTGCACATGTACACACATGCACACACATGGACACACATGCAGATGCATGCATTCAAGCAGCACACATACACATGTGTACCTGCATGCACACACAAGCACACACAGGTCCACATCCACACACGCACAAACACAAATGTGCCCTCACACAAGCACACATGTGTGCACATATATGCAGATGCACACATGCATGCACATGCACACAGCTCCACATACATACACACAAACATACATGTGCCCACACATATGTACACATGCACCTGTGCACATACATGCTCGTGCACATGCACACGTGCAGATGAATACATGCATGAACACACGTCAGTGTGCACACACAGATTTTATTGCAGCCAAGGCTGTGCTGTAGGTTCACTTAAAACTTAGATAAGAAATTACCTGCATCATTCTGTTTCTCCCTCCCTCTTCCTCAAAGAAAACGGAGAAAAACTTACTGCCCTTCATTCCTGATGAACATGCCAGGCTGGGGCCCTACCTAGGGCAGGCATGTGGCTTTATCTCCAAGAACTACCTGTGTTTAGAGAAAAATATGTGACAAATGAAAATCTTACAATCTATAATTTATATATTTTTGTAAATGGAAAGACCAGATTGTTCATTGGTTCATTCATTCCATTTAAAAGATTTGTCTAAAAATGTTTTTACAACAAGAAACTAACACATCAGGGCTTTTTTTCTAATTTGAAAAGTAGCAGACCCAGACCTCTGTTAGCAGCTACATTAAGTGACTGGGCCAAGCTTCATCTTGGGACATAAAAATCTAGAAAACGGGACGGGATATTTGAAATCGGCATCGTCAGGTACCGGAACTCAGGCAGCAGCGGGCTGGCCCCACACAGAGAGAATGGATGGGAGGTCACTCTGGCCCCTGCGGTGGCGGTGGGGGCAAATCCTCGTGCTAGGATGTTGGATTCAGAAAAATTTAGGAAAAAGAAAGACAGTAATCACCAAAGTTGAGTTTTGGTAAGGTGACTTCCCCTTCAGATGCTTGAGGGCTCAAGAATGAAGTCTTGTCAGGGCGCCCAGGCGGCTCAGTTGGTTAAGCATCCGACTTGGGCTCAGGTCATGATCTCAAGGTTCATGGGTTCGAGCCCCGCGTCGGGCTCTGTGCTAACAGCTCAGAGCCTGGAGCTGCTCCGGATTCCGTGTCTTCCTCCCTCTCTGCCCCTCCCCCACTCACGCTCTGTCTCTCTTTCTCTCAAAAACAAATAAACATTAAAAAAAGAACGAAATCTTGTCACTCGTGGGCTGGGGTGGGGTAGGCAGGGCGTGACGGACACGTTCCCACCCAGCAGACAACAGGCCCGGGGCCGCGGGGCTGGAAGGGTCAGGGTTTCGCGCAGAAATGATCCCAGCTGCGCCCCTCGTGTGATGAACCGGAAGCAGACCCCCCCCCCCCCCCCCCCGGGCTTCACCGAAAACACCTCAGGACCTCGAGTCGGCTAGGACTCCCACCAACGCCTTGCGGCCAGGCCGTCAGGGTCCTTCCTGCTGCGGGTTTTCACTGCGAGTCGGGCCGTGTGAACACGCAGGTCCAGGACGCGCGCGCTGAGGGCTGAGGCCCCGCGCGCCCTGCGTTCCTTCGCCGCCGGCGTGCTGTCGCCGACGCGGCCCTTCCCTGCCTTCCGAGGGGCAGCGATGCGCCCTTCCCGCGTCAGAGGCTGGTGAGCAGGCCTCGGCCCGGGCCTGAGGGGGTGGCGCGCGGGGCAAACCGGGCTTCCCGCTGCGGGTGACACCGGCAAATCACCGAACCCGTGTCGTCTCTGCTGCGTGCGGAGCGGCCTCCCGCCGAGCAGGCAGCCTCGCGGGGCGCAAGACGGGCCCACAGCTTCGGGCCGGCGCCGCCCACCCGCCGGCCGCTGACGTCACCCTCCCGACGCCCCGGCACCGCCCACCCGCCGACCGCTGACGTCACCCTCCCGACGCCCCGGCGCCGCCCACCCGCCGACCGCTGACGTCACCCTCCCGGCACCGCCCACCCGCCGGCCGCTGACGTCACCCTCCCGACGCCCCGGCGCCGCCCACCCGCTGACCACAGGCCTTGGGCCCCCGGTTCGTCCCTCGTGCAGCACTGTTTGGGTGTATTCACACTCAGCTGACACACGAGCGGCGCACGCGGGCTCTGGCACACCGCAGGCGCTCACAGATTGCAAGGGTCGTTTCTTGACAGAATTCTCGTCGGCCTGGGTCCCTTTTCCGTGAGCGCTAGCTTGCTCGGGGTCGTCGGCCCGGCCGTGTCCCTGAAACCCCTGCTGGTCACCCCCTTCTGTCGTCCTCGTTTACGGGGAACCCAGTCTTTCCAAAGTGGTGTCTGGACGAGGTTCAGACAGCAAATGCTGTTCTCCGTTCCCTGGAAAAACACTAACAATTTGGTCTCTTAAAATGCCTTCAGACGGCCCCACGGCAGGCCCCCAGGCCTCTTTGCACCCGGGAGAATGTGGAAGAAGTAAACGATTACTCAGTAGACACTGCCAGGTGGCTCCTTTGAAACCGAATTATTGACGAGGTGTTGTTTTTAATTTTGGAAGCAATACAATAATTTGTTAAAAATGTGTTTTTTACTACTTGATAATGAAAATACAGTGAACATTTGTTCTATTAGTGTTTTCACTGGACATCAGAACTCAGAGTCGCTGCAGAGTGCCGTCTGAGCATGGATTTCAGGGGTCTGGCATAAAGTTCCTGAGTTGTGTCTGGAACCACCCAGAACGTTATTATAACAATTCGTTAAAAAACCAGTATGATTATCCTTCCAATTTATCTGTAACTGCGGAGGATGCATATTTCAAAACAGACTCTAAAACTCCTTTTGTCCTGTGAAACCAGCAGTCTTTCGTGGAAAATATACGGTGCAATCTGCGATCAGGGAAGGTCTGTCTTGGGCCATGACTTCTTTTTTTTTTTTTAATTTTTTTTTAATGTTTTATTTATTTCTAGGAGAGAGAGAGAGACAGCGTGAGCAGGGGAGGGTCAGAGAGAGAGGGAGTCACAGACTGAAACAGGCTCCAGGCTCCGAGCTGGCAGTCAGCACAGAGCCCGACGCGGGGCTCGAACCCACGAACCGCGAGATCGTGACCCAAGCGAAAGTCGGACGCTTAACCGACTAAGCCACCGAGGCGCCCCGGACCATGACTTCTACTTATGGAAAAATACAGTGAACTCTATATGGTTCTTGAAAACATTTTGTAAAGTTCTTTTTCCCTGGAAAAAAAAAATCTCATAAATATGAATAATCTCTTTTTCCATAGCATGACATGACTTTTATCTTTGTAGTTGAAAACACGGGAATCAGCGGCAACATATTTCTCAGGTAAGACTGCGGCCGGCCCTCCCCTCCTCTCTGTGGGGCTGGTCCCCGCTTCACCCCAAGAGGTCTCCTGACCCCAGGCTTCAACCCCAAGCTTTAACGCATCTTTTATTTTCTTGTTACTTTTCTGTAATGTTTACAATATTTACCATACTCGTGTGTGTGTGTGTGTGTAAAGCTGTATAGGTATTATAATTATAGTTATTATACGGTCATTGAGCTACATAATTACTATATGTTGTTACTACAGGCGTCGAGGGCAGTCTCACCCGCCCTAACGTAACCCCGCGTCCAGGAGAAATCTTACACGGGCTCACGCTTCCGGCGGCGGATCACCTGCGACCGTCACTTCCCTGGTCACAAGGCCCCGGCAGTAGGGAATCCAACCTTGGGACCCAGCGAAGGAGCCTCTGAGGACCACGTGGCAGAAAGTTGCCTGAAACCAGCAGGGAGTGGGGGCGACTCAGAGTTAGAGGTGACCTCACGGGGTGACGTGTGGGCGCGGGAGGAAACGGCAGCAACATGTCCCAGAGGCCATGCTTTTTCTCCAAGACCTCAGCACCCTTCGGGGAGAGGAAATTGTCACGAGTCTGGGCTCACGCTTCCGGCTGCCAGGCTGGGCTGTGAAAGTCCCTGAGCGGCAGCGCCCAGGGCTTCGGCCTGGGGGACCCAGGGAGCATGGCAGCCTCCCCTGGGGGAGACCCCACAAGTCTGAGGAGCCAATATGTTCCGAGTGTCAGAGCAGCTGTTTTCCGGGGGAAACAACATAACAAGACGCAAATGAAAAAAATCCTCACGATAAACGAAATGGAGCTATTTTAGCTTTATCACAAGCAATGTAGGAGTCACGCCGGAAGAGGCTTACTGGAAGTTTCTCTGGAGCCTGGAGCACTGGCCACTTGGTGTACACCCCGCGTGGGAGCTGAAGATGCGGTAGGAAATACGCTGCAGTTCTGTCAAGGATGAATTTATTGAAAGTGACTTAAGCAAATCCATTTGAAAACGTAGGCAGACTTCGAGAGATGGCTGTCCGAAAACAAGTCACCTTCTGGTTCCCGGGACTTGTGTGAGCAAAGTCACCTTCCCGGAGTGCTGGCGTTGGCTCACGCGGGCGTCTACCCAGCAGGTGCTCGCCGGACACCAGCCCTGTGCTGTCGGGAGTATTTAGCACCACTGGTATGAAAACACGGACGTTCTTCCTTCAGGTCCTGTGTCGAATAGATTGTGTGTGTGTGTGAGTAACAATCAAACCAGATACAAAAGGATAAATAAATTCAGAGGAAGTGAGATCCACTTGAAAGAAGGCAGATAAAAATCTCTTTCTGGATACAGTGCCCCGAACAAGGAATTGAAAGTATGAACTGAATTTCACCTACAACTACTTTCTGGGCAGAAGTAAATGTTCAAAGGGGTGTTGGGGGGGGGGGGCTGTGTATAATACTCTCTAACATTGCTGCGGGGCTGGGTCATCAAAAGCAGCTGTATTAGAATTCTCCAGAGAAACATAATGATTTAGATATCTTGGTAATATTATAATAAATATGATATAAAATAATAATATAACAATATTATGATATGACATGGTAACTGTAATATATAAGCTCTACTCTACGGAATGGGAACATGGGACTGTGAGGCTGCCAGTCCCACGCTCTGCAGACTAGAGGCCCAGGAAGAACCCATGTTTTGAGCGGGAAGGCAGGGAAAGTCCCCTGCCTCAGCCTGATTCAGGCAGAATGAGCAGGTCGCACTGTATATTTTCCACGAAAGACTGCTGGTTTCACAGGACAAAAGGAGTTTTAGAGTCTGTTTTGAAATATGCACACGTGGGCTCTACCTGGTGTTCAGTTCTCCCCGTATCGTAACCAGCTTTCCCGCGTGCTCCCCGGCCCTTGCTGCCCCTCCGCTTACTCGTGTCCGTCCGCATGCCCTTCATAAGTTTCCTATAGTTTTCATTATACAGATCTCTTGTATCCTTGGTTAGGTTCATTCCGAGGTATTTTATGGTTTTTGTGCAATTGTGAATGGGATCAGCTTCTTGATTTCTCTTTCTGTTGCTTCATCGTTGGTGGATAAAAATGCAACCGATTTCTATACGTTGATTTTGTGCCCTGCAACTTGGCTGAATTCTTGGATCAGTTCCAGTAGGCTTCTGGTGGAGTCTGTCGGGTTTTCTGTGTAGAGTATCATGTCGTCTGCGAAGAGTGAAAGTTTGACTTCCTCTTTGCCAATTCTGATGCCTTTGATTTCCTTTTGTTGTCTGACGGCTGATGCCAGGACTTCAGCACTATGTTAACAGCAGTGGTGACAGTGGACATCCCTGTCAGAGAATCACTTTCTTTAAAGTGGCCGGTTAGTCGTCTATGTGAATGAGAAGAGCTTGTGAATGGAGATTTTATTGGCCTTGGGTTATAGTGACTGCGAATAATGAATCTCTAAGGAAGCAGTGCAAGTGTTACTATCTTGGCAAATTTGGCTCCCTTTTGATAAGATTCATTCATCAGACTTTTAAAAAGGATCTTGGGAATCCATTATAGCCAAACACTGTCTTACCGCAAAACTGACTTTATCTCTGTAAGGATGACAGTCTAGCCTTAGAATTTTCAGCCTGTTTGACAGGGTGATGAGTCACCAGCCCAGGAGACCGCAGATGGTCAGCTCATGAGAGGCAAGTCTGTACCCCCAGAGTCCCGGGGAGCCCCCACAACACTGCGGCTTTCTGGCGTCCTGAGCAAGAGGCAGTAAGGGTTTTGGTTTTAAGCCTCTCAGTCGATCTGACAGCCTGAGGCAGGAAAAGAACGGATAACCCTGAAGTAACCATTAACACCAGGAACCTTTTAACCAGCAGTTGACTTCCCAGCGTTCAGAGTATGCATGTTTTCTGCTTTCTTTAAAAGGTGACGTGCAAACACCTTGAAAGAAATTTGCTGCTGGGCTTGTTCTCAAGGCAGATTTCTGGTAGACAGCTTCTAGCTTTTATTTGTAGTGTAGACGGTGTCTCCAGGGGTCTCTTCTTCATTTCGCACGTTTGCGACCTCTGCCCGTCCTTCCTGTCACATGGCGACATGACCTTGCCAGTGGTGGCTGCGTGGGAGGGACCGTGAATTACATCACGGAGAATGAGCCCCTCCCATGAAGAAAGACTGAGCTGCTGCAGAAGGAATTCATACTCACTGCATTTTTCATAGTCACATATTAAAAAAAAAAAAAAAAAAAAGGAGTGGGGCTCCTGGGTGGCTCAGATGGTTAAGGGTTCGACTTGAGCTCAGGTCATGATCTCACGATTTGTGGGTTCGAGCCCCGCGTCGGGCTCTGTGCTGACAGCTCGGATCTTGGAGCTGCTTCCGATTCTGTGTCTCCCTCTCTCTCTGCCCCTCCCCTGCATGTGCATGCACTCGCTTGCTCCCTCTCTCAAATAAATAAGTAAACATTAAAAAAAGGAGTAATTTTTTTTAAAAAAGTCAAAGATTAAGAGCCAATTAAAAGACTAATTGTTGGGTAAGAGAAAAGCAATAGTAGGATCTAAAATAAAAAAGGTTCAAGGTAAAAATCTAGGAACTCAATAAATAAGTTATGATATAAATTAAGCAGATAAAATATTAACCAGAGACAAAAATTCAAATGAGAAGGGCGGGTACAACGGGAGATGAGAAGCAGGACTCAGAGCCTAAGGCTCCGGAGGGTTAAGAGAACATGTGAAGTAAGGCGCGAAGGTTGGAGAGCTGGGACGTTACTCGAAACCAGGTTGTGAAGAAACGATTGAAACAGCGTGAGCCGATGGCGCGCTCGACGAGGCGGCCGACAGCTTACTGCCACTCGAAGACTCAGTGTTTTCCTAGCAAGAGGAGGGTCCAGGCACAGCCGTCCGGGCGCACACAGTCATCACGAGGGCTCACAGAGGTGGAGGGAGAGGGGAAACGTCGGAGTCCGCCCGACCCAGCGTGAGAGGCGCCCCACGGGCCACAGGAGGGGCCGCGCATCACACACCACGGGCGCGCCCAGCGCTGGGAGAGGCCGGGAGGGTCTGCCCTGGAGCCTGGAAGGGACCCTGCCTGGCCAACACCTTCATTTCTGAGGTAAGACCCACTTGGGGCTTCAGAACCGCAAGAAAACAAACTTGCATTGTTTGAAAGCGTCGGGTTTGTGCCGATGTGTCTACGGCAGCCCCAGGTCATGTCAGAGACCAGAGTCCTGGGGTGACCGAAACGCCGTAAGACCGTGTACGCGGCCGACCTTGGGCTGAGAGCAGGGGCTGCTGTGAGCGGGCGGTGACCCCAGCTCTTGCCCAAACCAGCGGGCACGGGGTACACGCGGCCCGGGGGAAGGCCCTGTCCAGGTGCTGGACAGTCGAGTGCGGAAGAAACTGAGACCCCGGAGGGGCCCGCGGCTGGAGAATTCCAGGGCCCGGCCCTTCCCGGGCAGAGCGGCCCAGCAGCAGGCTGGGGACGGCGGGCGTTGTCACAGGCAG
>NW_024081185.1:639892-647968 GCF_003009895.1 Hyaena hyaena | reverse complement strand
GGGGGGGGGGGGGAGTGACGTGGAACAAAGGGTCTCCCGGAGGGACAGCGAAGGTCACACAGGACGTGGAGAGACGCTGCGGGGAAAGGGACGTGGACTCACTGCGGCTGGTGTCCCCCGGACAGAGGCCCGGGCGCTTCTAAAGGATGGTTCAGGGGGCGCCCAGGTGGCTGAGTCAGTTAAGGGTCTAACTCTTGATTTCCGCTCAAGGTTGGTGGGTTCGAGCCCCACGTCGGGCTCTGTGCTGACAGCTCAGCCTGGAGCTGCTTCGGATCCTGTGTCTCCCTCTCTGCCTCTCTCCTTGCTTCTGTATGCTCGTTCTCTCTGTCTCTCTCTCAAAAATTTAGTAAACTATGAAAGAAAATAAATTAATTAGCTAAAGGTGTCAAAATAATTAATTAATTAATTAAAAGAAATAAAAATAAAGGAAGTTCAGGGCATTGTGCTCCTTTCCCATCTGGACGGTGCGGGAAAGACATAACCCTTCTCCTCATCACTTCGATCCGGTTACAGTCCACGCTGGGGTCAGCCTTGGGATGGGGGGTGGGGTGGGGGGCGGGGGCTGGGGCCTCTGGGGATTTGCATGGGAAGCAGGGAGATGCAGCCACATGTGGGGCTCCAGCCTGAACCCCCTGCCGTGACTTTCCCCATAAAACCAACCAAGCCCAGGCCTTTCATTTCCTCAGTTAAGTTTCCTTCAATTAGTTAAGTTAACCTGAGGCCACGAGGCCGGGCCCTAATCCAACATGGTCCACGTCTTTAGAAAAAGGGGAAAGTTGCAGATAGACCGACCAGGACAGAACCATCTGGAATTAGGCAGAGGTCCGGTGGTGCATCTCCAGGCAGAGGGACAGCAGGGACCTCCCACATGCACCAGAGACAGGGGACAGTGCCCCTCACATCTGAGGGCCCAGGCCCACTTGCTCCTGGATCTGACTTCTGGCCCCAGAATGGGGAGAGGATAAATGCTATTGTTTAAGCCCCAAAATCGGCGATATCAGTGAGGGTGGAGCTTACCCAGAGTCAGGAGTGTGTGCTGGGGAGGGGGCGGGGGAGCAGGGGACGCAGTGGGTGCCGAGGGGCAGAAATGCAGGCAAACACACGGTAGCAGAAAATACACATGAAGGGACTGTTGCGTCTCTTGATTCTCTTGATTACAAGTCAGATGACATAAAAACACCATGAAAACCTTTCCGAAATGTGATTTAATTTTCACATAGAGTCTGAAAGTGCTCTTAACAGATTCATTTCAGAAATACTGATGTAATAATTCAAGATTAAGGCAGAGATTTACATAAAATTATTCATTTCAATGTTATTGACCTTCACGAAATTTAAAATTATGGAGTTTAAAGTGGATAAATAACAATTTTACACACCTCAGAAAATCTTGTATATTATTTACAAGACAAAAGTGGCTGTAAAGTACAGAACCCCAGTGGACGCCCCTGCCGTGGGTGACCAGGGTTCATGACCTGTGAGATCATGACCTGGGCTGAAGTCAGAGGCTTAACTGACTGAGCCCCAAGGCACCTCCAAAATTGTTCTTAATAAGCCATGTTTACAAACGTCTGTGGGCAGTGAGGGGCTAACCGTGGGACTTTGTTTCTCAAACCAGCCTCAGTTTACCCTATACTTTCTATTCTCAATTTATATAACAAATGGATTGGACATTTCATATTTATGTATTTTTCAAAGACCTTTTCATTTACTTATAGTTTAGGCAATATTTACCTGTATGACAAGAGAGATATGTTATAATCCACAGCCACATATTTTATGTTCTTGCAGCGGGACTCAGGCCATTATAAAATAAACACAAATGAGGGGCGCCTGGGCACATGAGGGGCACAAATGAGGGGCTTGGTCGGTTAAGCGTCCGACTTCGGGTCAGGTCATGATCTCGCGGTTCGTGGGTTCGAGCCCCGCGTCGGGCTCTGTGCTGACAGCTCAGAGCCTGGAGCCTGTTTCGGATTCTGTGTCTCCCTCTTTCTCTGAAACTTCCCCTGCTCACGCTGTCTCTCTCCCTCTCTCAGAAATAAATAAAACGTTAAAAAATTAAAAATAACTAAATAAGCACAAATGAGGCAAACAAACAGAAATCATTCAGAGCTGTGAAATAGCTCGCCGTGAAACGCTCATCTCAGGCCTTCAAACTCAGTGTGTGAAAACATGTCACAAAACAATCCTGCTTCTGAGTAATCCCACAAGGGAAAACTCAAGCTATTTGTCAAGTCCATTCTGTGTTTTCTACCGTCTAAGCCAAGGAGAGGCGGAGGTACCGAAAACAGGCTCACAAGGCACGACAGGGAGCTGAAGGCGGTTCAAGGCCTCCGAAGGGGCCAGGGCCGGCACGAGGGGGCGCGTCCCACAGAGCCGGCGGCACAGGGCACGGTGGGGGCCACCGCGGCGCAGGTGGCTTCATTCGCGAAGGGTCAGAACCCGGTCGGCACGCGGCCTAACACAGGCGGAGAGTTCCTGCTGCAGACATTTGCTGGTGGGTCCCGTGCCAAACGCCTTCCTGCTGTAGTTTCCCGAAGACCCAGTGAGCGGGGCGTCATGGGGCGTCATGGGGCACAATGAGCATGAACAGCAGAGTAAGACCTTGTGTGGGCTGAGTTTTTACAAACTTCAGAGCGCTGTTTAGAGGAGGAAGAGCATGCGTTTCTGGGGGGGGAAGGAGCGTCAAAGCCAGGGCATCTGTGGCCCCATCAGGACTTTTACGACGTTTGTGACGGCAGCCGCTAAGTCTGTGATGTAACTAATTGCCATAATGATCGGGAAGTTATTAAGAATTACAGTGAAAACTACATATATTGATTTTCCTTCCAATTCCAGGCAACACCAGGCATTGTACGGATCAGTTGCTACTGTGCCTTCCAGAGGAAGCACTATGGTTTTGGTCTTGGGGTCTAAACTCGACTCACTTCTGCTGGGCACACAGAGGAGGGAGTGGGTGTGGTGCTAAGTGTTCGCAGCGTTGCAACCCCAGCCCCCCCCCCCCCCCCCGCGCCGTGGGCTGAACAGGCCTCCACTTTCTCATCCATAAGGTGGGACAAGACTCACATCGGGCTCACAGGCTGCAGAGACTAAATGGACCCCTCCTCGGGGGACACTCAGCTCCTGGTCCATTTTATAGAAATCTCCAGAAAGTGTCTGTGCAGGTGCAGTTACACCCACCTGGAACCACACACCAGACAGCCCTGATGCAGCACCACCGGGGTCTGAGAGAACATTCAGGCCATGCTGTGAAATTCCAAGCCGCTGACCAGCGAAGACAAGGACCTGCTCCTTCAACATCTGAGACCCTTTTGCAAAACGTGGCAAATATCTCTCAGAACTAACCATCCTTTCTTCCTTCTGCAGAAATAAATTTGCCGAGAGTTTTCCATTGTTCCTTCTGTGCGTCACCAAAGTTTCCATCCTGCAAAAGTCAGGGGCCGTCATTCCGGAGAAGGGCGGCCCTCCCCCAGGGCTGGCCGCAGGTTTGCTGTGACGTGGACCTGAACACTGCACTTGGACGTCTTCACCGTGGGGAAACTGGGAAGCAGGGGCAGCAGTGAAATTCACAAGGACTCCGTGTGCGGATTGTAAATATGAAGTGGTTTGCGGGCTTCGAAGACTGTGGGTCTGGGAGTGGGAGAGGAGGAAGGAGTTCATCCCCGTGTCGCTCACAGCAGCACAGAGTCGATCAGCTGAAGGTTCCTCCCATGTTCATCTGGAAAACAGATAAGTGATGGAATTCTATAAAGCACTTGAGGCAATGCCAGCAGCTTATCTGCCACATTAGCACAGATCTCAGCCTAGTGAAGACTGCTAGCAACGGACTGATTTCGGTCGCAGAGTCGCACACATCCAGAGCAGACGGCACCACCCCAGCCCACGCTCCCAGAAGCAGACTGCACCAGGAAACATGCATGTAAGATGGGAGGGGGGAGGGAGGGCTGAGGCCTGACGCGTCAGCGTGAGCACCGAGAGGATTGGGTGTGAGCGGTGCTGTCCTGTCGCCGAGATCGCATGGCACACCAGGCATGCTGGCATGTGACACCTGATCACTCACGTTTAGTCCCATCCTTTGGAAACCACACTGAACCAGAATTATAAGTGGAATAGAGAAAAACTGTGGTTATACATATCAGCAATGGCCAGTAAATCTTCCACGATGTAAAACAGACAAAGAGAAGAAAATAATGAAAGAAGTAGCATCAGATCCAAGCAACTGGACTTCCAGAAAGAAAGAAAACAATAGGCATAATATGAGCAAAGGTGGGTAATGGAAAAGTGGACCCACACTGTCCTGGGGCGGAAGACAGATCATATGCCCCAAACAAGTAGGCAGGGGGCTCAGCACCTGACACGTAAGGACGGACACCAGAAGGCAGGGGTCCTAGAGGGGACGGGTCCCCCCAGAGTCAGGGGCCCCCACACAGCCCTGGGGTGTGTCTAGACTTTTGAGGGGAAATGATGCTCATCTAAGGTTTCCTTAAGCATCAGCAGTAGCAGTGAAGAATCCCAGTATTTTAGACTCAGATGGCACAGGAGGGCAGGCAGAGGGGATGAGGGAAGGGGGCGTGGGGACAGAGGGGCAGCAAGGGTCGGGGAGCAGGCGGGAAAGCTGGTTATGATACGGGGAGAACTGAACACCAAGTAGAGTCCACGTGTGCTGTGGGCAGGGGCGGCGTGTCCGCGGGGCTGGGGCAGGCGCCCGGGCTCCGGAGGGAAGTGTGGCCGCAGGCTGGGCCTGCGGTGCCCGCGCGCAGAAGGGAGAGTGGCCGCGGGGAAGGCCGTCAGCTGACAGCTGTCTTTCTGTGAGGCCAGAGACCAGATGGGTCTGAAGGGGTCTGAGGGGGAGGAGGGGTGGGGAGGGGAGAGGAGGGAAGGGGTTAAGATGCTAATCTCACCCCAATGGCAGGTGGATGGATGCTGTAAATGTTTAAAACAATAAAGGTGCAGATAAAGGAGTAAACTGCAAAATAAGATTTGAAATATTTTTTTTTTATAGGAGAGCGACAAGTGAGTATTGGCATTTGGTGCATCTGGACATGCCTTTTATGGCAGTAAATAAAGATAAATATCACTTTATCAAGCAGGACCCTTAAAAAAATAAATCTGCTATCATATCACCATCAGTTCAAAAAGGAAAGGAAATAGCCTCTTCTGAACCTTACAAGCCAGTGTTTAGAAACGCGTGTCCCTGAGGATGCTGGGTGGCCCCAGGCCGGTGACCCCAGGATCCACCTGGTCCTCCCTGACCCTCTTCATCAGTGAGGGGATGTGGGGTGGCCAGCGGGTGTGCACACAGGACTTACACCCTGCGGCGCCCCTTCCCCTCGTTTTGAGGGAGGGAGAACTTAATCCCACAGTGATGAATGCAGAGTTTCATAAACAGTCACACGAATATCCATCTGATTGAGTAGATTTAGAGGTAAGCTAAGCTCCAGAGGGCCACACGGCCATCAGTGGCTGCAGATTCCAAGGGGACCATGCACAGAGCAGAGGGTCAGGGAGCCCGCGGCTTCCCTGCACGCTCAAAGATCGTTAGATTTGCAGAAAACTCCACTTATGCTCAGACACTGTCTATGCAGAAACATTCATTATTTGTTAGAAACTTACAATTTTTCCATATACTATATATATTTTCTATATATATATACACACTGCATATATATTACATGTTGTATTAGCTTATCAAATAGTGATATTTAATAGAAATCAAAAGAAAATACATTATTTGAAATTAAAAACGTGTATTTTACATAAAACTTCATAAGGGATTTTAAGTAGTAATCCCTGGTGAAACAACTATGCAGACTAAATCAGTTTTGGAAATTTGCTATATAGTTTCATTGAATATAAATCAGCATGTATTTTTTTCAAAAGAAATAATGTATTTCTATATAGTATGGATCATATGCTAAACAGGATATACTATGTATGCTATGTAGCACAGATAATATAAAGCTATATTGATAATGTAGATATTATTTTCTTAAGAAGTAAAAAACATAAGCTTTATTAAGGATGAGAGAAAATAATCACGTAATCACATCTGCTTCTAAGGCAGCCACTATCAGCATGTTTATGGGTACAGGAATCAAACGCACAGACACAGAGCAGGCAGGGGCTGTTGAACTGGGTCCAGTTTCCCGGGTGCAAACACCCTGACCACGGCCAATTTCACGGAATCCAGGTGACCGGCCGACCTGGCGGAGCTGGGGGATGGAAGCTGTTGTCCCTCTCACCTCACTTAGACACGTAAATATTTGTTTTCACATAAATAGTCTTCATTTCTGCTTTTCATGAAGTGCGTTATGCATTGTTCACATTTTATAACTTTATTTCTTTCTCCTAACGTACCGTAGACCTGATCTAACGCGCTGAAACGCGGACCCGCCTCACTCACAGTAACAACTGCGTAAGCGACGCGTGTGGGCGGCACTGCACTTGATTAATCTCTTTTTATGCACAAAGGTGGTACCTTCTTTTGTTAATGAAGCCTCAATAGATGTGTGCCCACGATTGTTTTAATAACGCCCTGTGATAAATTCTTTTTTTTTTCCTCAAGGTGATTTTACTTTATTTTTAAACTTTTTTTCTTTCTTAAATAGTTTATTGTCAAAACCCTAGAAGAGAAAGCAGGATCAATTCTGAGATACAGCACGGCTGAGTCAAAAAGCTTCCCGGTGGGGCGCCTGGGGGGCTCAGTCGATTAAGCGTCCGACTTCGGCTCAGGTCATGATCTCGCGGTTCGTGGGTTCGAGCCCCGCGTCGGGCTCTGTGCTGACAGCTCAGAGCCTGGAGCCTGTTTCAGAGTCTGTGTCTCCCTCTCTCTCTGACCCACCCCTGCTCACGCTGTCTCTCTCCCTCTCTCCTAGAAATAAATAAAACATTAAAAAATTAAAAAAAAAAAAAAGCTTCCCGGTGAGCCTCTCTGGCGCCTCCCCCTGGGCACCCGGCCCCCAGAGCTGAATATGTGAGTCTCCCTCTCCTGACTCTGCTTTCCAATGACTCAAAGACCCTGCTTTTATCTTCAAAGAGGAACGAGGAGCTGCTGTTCGGATCTGGGTTAGGGTCCGCAGAACTGAAAACATGTTTAGCTTTGCTTGGATCACTCCTGAATGACCACCGGTTTCTTATATTTTCGGGGAAAGTGACCATAGTTTCAGTTTTCCAGGCTCCATGCCTCAGGGCCTCCGAGTAATTACAAAAGGCTCCTCCCCCATTAATGAGCTGTTCCCTCTGACAGTCACTGAAGGTGGACGTCTTGCGGTGACCTGACTGTGCGGGAACAGGGGCGTCCTCACCGGAGCCTGGACAGGGCTGACGGCGGTGCCCGCGGGGCTGGCCGGGCACTGGGGGCCTGAGGTGGAGAGGAGGGGTCGCCCGCCCCGCAGGAGCCAGCGGGCAGGTGGGCTGAGGGTGGGGCACCAGTCCCGGGGGACCCGGGGGGGGGGCAGTTTACGCTTCTCACTACAGGACACATTCCATTTTTTTTTTTAAATATTTTTATTTATTTCTAGGAGAGAGAGAGACAGCATGAGCAGGGGAGGGTCAGAGAGAGAGGGAGACACAGACTGAAACAGGCTCCAGGCTCCGAGCTGGCAGTCAGCACAGAGCCCGACGCGGGGCTCGAACCCACGAACCGCGAGATCGTGACCCAAGCGAAAGTCGGACGCTTAACCGACTAAGCCACCCAGGCGCCCCACTACAGGACACATTCCAAATGAGTGAGAATATTCTAGAAGAGTGTGCGCAGAGCAGGAGAGAGAATAACTAACTGCAGGAAAAGGCACGGTGACAGATTCCGGAGCACAGCTGGGCCCGCTCTCCCCTCCGAGCGGGCGTCGGGAGGTCCCCCGGAGGGAGGGGAAGCCCAGAGTGGGTGCAGAGAAGCAGGAGGGTGGACGCGCTTGCAGGGCGACGGACATGTGCGCTGGGGCCTCGAGCTCGTTTCTGGCTTCTCTCTGAGTCAGGAAGCAAGATGGCAGCAGAGAGAATGGGAGCAGGGGAGAGTGGGAGGGGAGTGCAGGGGAGGGGAGAGTAGGGGAGCGGGGAGGGGAGGTAAGGGGAGAGGGG
>NW_024081185.1:607787-639443 GCF_003009895.1 Hyaena hyaena | reverse complement strand
GAGGGAGAGGGGAGGGGAGACAGGAGAGGGGAAGAAGACAGGGAGGGAGAGAAGGAACAGTGAGGGCAGGGGCTGGCGGGGCGGGGAGGGGGAGGGGGAGGGAGGGAGAGACCAGGGCGGGAGGGCAGGGGAGAGGGGAGGGAAGCTGCTTTAGAATGAGAGAACTCAAACTCGCCAGGGAGGGTGGCCACCCCACCGGAGATGGAGAGATGGAGGTGGAGGGCGCTGCCCACAGCTCTGTGGTTCCCCGGCCCTCAGGTGTGTGGGGACAGCCAGGCGCAAGCGTAACCGTAACCGGGGTGTGGTTTCTCCAGGCAGGGATGGAGGGGCGCGGCCCCACCTGCCAGGGTACGAACGTCTGTAAGGGGCTGGTAGCCGTGGATCTCATCCCTCAAGCAGGACAGGGAGAGAGGGACATTCGTTGAGGGAGGGGTCAGTGGGTGACAGTGGGGACAGGTTCCTGTCCTGGACCGTCCGGGTCCGAGAGCTGGAGGGAAGAAGGAGGGTCTGGGAGGGGAGGGCTGCGGCGATGCAGGTGGCCTCTCGCGTGGCTGCCGGGGCAGCGGCCAGGTGAGGACCCTGGTGGGCACGTGCTGTGCTGAGGACCAGGGTGGCCCTTCCTGCCTGTCCTCCGCGGAGCACAGCACACACAGGTATACTACACACGCTCAGGCCCTAGTGTTGAATAAACAACGAATGAATGAGATAAATGATCACCTGATTAGGTTACAAAGCAAAGGTTCCATATCCCTTGATTACGGCTAGGTGTTTCATGAGGGCATTTTCTTACGAAGAATAATCCATGGGTTACAAGTAACTTTCTGTAGGAACAAGTAAATAAATCATAAATTCAGACTTCTCAAAATCATATACTTTATACATTTCTAATGTACCTATTAAGAGAATGGAAGCATTTAGAAGGTAACGTTATAATTATCTTTATCCCGGCATATAAAGTTGCTCAGATACTTACATTCATCTTACTTAAGCCTGTGGAAATCCAAGTATCTCTGTGTTCAGAAACTAAGTCTCTCTCAGAGCCTCTGCACACTTACATAACTGAAAATAAGCTTTGAGTACTTGGTTATGAGTCAAGCCTAAATGTATTCATGGTTTATTTCTATTTGGAGACCATTCTAAAAATTGAAGTGCATATTTGAATATTCCAGGGCCTGCTAGACATCCTTTAAGATCTTCTCCAAGTATCTTACTCAGGTAAGGATATGGTGACTTAATCGGTTGTGTGTTCTTTTATTCATTCTCAAAAATACTTAACACGTATGTGAAGAAACTCACTTGCAGATGTGTGTGTGACAGGGGTCGTAAACGGTCAGTGGCCCATCCAGCGAGGGGGGTGGTGATTTGCGTGCGGGATCCGCTGCAGGCGCCAGGACCTGCCACTCTTCGGTCGATCCTGTCCCCAGCACCTGCTGAAGCACCTGAACAGTGAGCCGTTGGCCCTTGTGATCGAAAAACTACCACAGATTGAAAGTGGCAAAAGACACAAGTATTCATTCACATGCAGCTTTGGGCGTCCCTCAGGCCCGTGGACAGCGGTGCCATCACAGGCACCAGGTCGTCTGAGGGGAAGGCCACCCCAGAGGCCCAGGGAGGTTTCCGTGGGTGATCCAGACCCCCTGCACTGGAAGCCTTTACTCCGTCTTTCCCTTTTTCCTTTCTCTGAGAAGCACATTCCTGTGGGTGACCTCACACTGCTCTTTATAATGTAACCATCTTTCCAAAAGAGCCTCAAAAATAGTATTCGCTTTGGCTCCTCAGCATACAAATATCAACACATTTCCACAAGAGTGTGTGAGTTTCAGACGGGATTCATATACGTATCAGTTTCTAAAAAGCCAGGAAAGCCATACAGGATCATAAATGAAGTTATTTTCTTAAATAATTAATGCATTTTCTCTCCTCTCCAGTACATTTTCACAGCTTAAACAACACCAAGCAGCTATGTCGTGTACAAACATATTTTTTCTGTGGCAAATATGGTTTTAAGCTCACACGAGAGTCTGCTGCCTGTGGCCACAATGGGGAACCTGTTTCTGACCGTCCCTCTGAAACAAGCAAATATAAAAGCTGAATAAAACACGACGTGAGTTGTGACTGAGGAAAAGCGGCGGCGCCAGGACGGGCCGGCTGGAGACGCGGCAGAGAAGGGGACCTTCCGTGACACAGCTCAGACGCCTCGGCTCGGTGCCTTCCTCAGCCCACGGCACCGGGGACATAGAAACCACAGCTCCGTGCTCCCCAAACGACCAGGACTTGAGGGACTGAGGCCACGAGACCTGAAGCCACAGAAGAGGTGGGAGGTTGTGGCGTCCTGTGTGGCTCTGCACCTGGCCCCCGGCGCTGCTGGAGGGACATGTGGAGCGAAGGACCGGACGCTGGCTGGGTGAGGCGAGGCGGGGCTGGCGCTGGCTGGCTGGGTGAGGCGAGGCGGGGCTGGCCAGGGCCTGCGTGTTTGGGGCCTGCTGAGCTGAGCTGACCTGCGGTGGAAGAGACACCGGGACTGAATGAATTGTAAATGGCGCGCCTGATGGAACAGAGGGACGGGGCTCTGAAGGGGGCTGCCCAGAAAACTCCTCGCTCTTGCATTTTCTTAAATGCAACTTCAAATCATGCTCTCTCATTCTTCCTCCTTCTTATTCTAGATTTTGCTATAGACAATAAGTAGTATAGTACTCTTAACCAATTCATCCAAGAGACTTCTTTGTTTGGGGCCTACGACGCCAGGCATACAAAGAAGAGCTGATTTCTGCGTTTCCAGAGCTTACATTCTGTAACCCATGAGTGTCAGAAGCTCTGATATTCTGTACAGGATGGATGGGGACACAAAGGAGAGAGAGTTTTGGAAAGTCTTGCTTTTTTTGTGTGTCTGGGTTAGAAGCCCAGACCTGCTCAGCTGTGATAACAGGTCGGAAACCGGCACAGCCACTAGGAAAACCAGCATGGCCGTTTATCAAAAGACTGAAAATAGATTTACCACAGGATCAAGTAACCCCACAACCGGGTGTGTAGCCAAAGGAGGTGAAAACAGGGTACTGAAGAGGCCTCTGCACCCACATGTGTGCTGATGCGTTACTCACAATGGTCAAGGTACCAGAAGAGTCTCAGTGCCCGGCAGTGGCTGCATATATGGATAAAGATGTGTGTGTATGTTCATACCTATGACATGTATGATGGCGATACAGATATGTGCATGTGCGTCTATGAATACGTGTGTAGATATACTGAAATATTATTCAGCCAGGAGAAAGAAGGAAATCCTGCCAGTTCCAGCAACAGGGATGGACCTTGAGGAATTATGTGCAGTGAAATAAGTCAGACAGAGGAAGAGAAATACTGTCTCATCTCACTCATGCGCGGACTCGGAAAAGCAGCAGGGAGGAGGCTGGGGGTGTGGAAAGTGGGGAGACGCTGGTCAGAAGTTACAAACTGTTACAAGATGAGTGAGTTGCAGGGGCCTCTAAACAACAGCATGGTGGCTACAGTTACTATTACATACTGGAAGGTTGGTAAGAGAGTAGACCAGATTTAATGTTCTCACCACCAGAAAGAAATGGCATTTGTGTGACCCGGAGGGCTGAGCCAATGCTGGGGGGTGATCATACTGCAGTATATAAGTGCATCAAATCAACACCACACACACCTTAAACTCACACAGTGTTAGGTCAAACACTTCGCAGTAGAGCCGGAAAAAACCAACCAGGTTGGAATCTCCTCCATTAGGCCGTCTAGGGACCTTAGCTGGGGCCCCCTCCTGGCCTCGGCTCCGTGAGGACAGGGGGTCTCTGGCATGGGGACCCCGGTATGCAGGCTCCTGCCCAGCAGTGCGGAGGGAATGTGGGGGCGGTGCGTGGGCCTTAGAAAGGCAGGAAGGCACGTGCTTGCTTCTCTGTAGGTTGGTATCCCTGGGTTTTTGCGTTTCTTTCCTGAAATGGATCCCAAACTAACCTTTACATTTAAACTAGGATGATTTGAGTCTACACAGCCACATCCCGAGGGCCATTTCCGCTGGAGTCTGGGGTGGGGACCCGACTTCTGACTCGGGCCCAGGGCGAGGAGCCCCGGAGCGCCCCGAGAGGCGGCCCCTAGGTCTGCGCGCTGCGGCCGGCGCCCCAGGAAGAACGGAGGCTTCGGCGGCTTTCCGTCGCTGGGCAGCCCCCAGGGCCCCGCGTCAGCCCCGGGGAGACCTGCGGCGGGAGGGGGGTCCCCAGGGGCCCGAAAGGCAGCGGGGGCTGGGACCCCGTGAGGGCGGAGGGGAGCCCTCCAATCAGACAACAGGGGAAGGGGCGCGGAGGGGGCGCCCAGCCAGGGTGGGGGCGCGCGCTTCACGCCGGAGGGACTGGCACATCCAAGGGCTCCCCCCGCCCCGGTGCGGCCCTAGTGCCCCCCTGCCGCGGTGGGTGCGCTCCCCCAGCCCCGGGCCCGTACGCCAGCTCCCCCTCCGCGACCACGACCACTCCCCGCGGTGGGAGCGCGCCGCCGGCCTGAGAGCCTGCTCCGCGCGGGTGCGCTCGTCCTCTCCGCGAGTGCTGCGCAGCGCAGCGCGCCCCTCCTCCCGGGGCGGGGCTTCGAGCGGGGCGGGGCTTCGGGTGCAGGGGGCGGAGCCTCGGGCGGGGCGGAGCTTCGGGCGGGGGGCGGGGCGGAGCTTCGGGCGGGGGCGGAGCTTCGGGCGGGGCGGAGCTTCGGGCCTCGCCCGCGGAGCTCGCGAGGGGCGCGCGCCAGGCGCCCGCGGGGCCCTCGGATGCTCGCGCGGGGCCCCGGCGCTGGGCGGCCATGAGCGCGGACGGCCTCCCGCCCCCCGCCGCCCCCGGCGGGCGCCCCGGCCACCTGCTGGAGCCGGCGAGGGTGAGTGCGGCCCCTCGGCGGCCCCGCCTGTCCCCCGCCTCCCCCGCGGCGCCCCTGCGCCTCCGGCTCCCCACACGCCGCCTCGGCGTCCTGTGCGGGCGGGCGCGCCTCCCGCCCCACCCCGCACCCCAGGGGAAGCCGGGTTTGCTGTCTGACGTCCTGAGGGGCCGGCGGGGAGCGCGGGCGGGGGTCCTGGTCCGTGGGAACTGGGGTTTCCAGACTTGGCTGTGGGGTTGGTTCGCGTCCTTTCGTGCGCGCGGCCGGGTCGGGGGTTTGGGAGGCCGGTCCCCGCGCGTCCCCCACCCCGAGACTTGGGGACAGCCCGTGAGCCGTATTCGAATTCGAATTTGGAATAAGGACGCCGTTTGGACACCTGCTCCAGCCCCTGCCCCAAACTCCCCCACCCCCCCTTGCAGTGTCTTATTTTTGAGGAGCCGAACTATTGATTGACAGAAAACAGGAATGTTGCTCAAACAAAAACGAAAAGTTCTTGGAAGCCTGCACGTTGCCCCCCACAGCGTAACCGAGCGTTCTGGAAACAGCTTAGGGGAGAAGCGGATTATCCGGGGCCTCGGGAGGCCCTGCCCTGAGACACTGAGGGGCCCCCGTGAGGCCGGCGGGAACCGGGGACCCCTGGCGTACGGCGGGAACCGGGCGGTTTGGTGAAGCGGGCGGGAGGCTCTCCCAGGGTCCTCGTCCTCGTGCTTTTAAACCGGCCGGAGTAGGAACCGGGGCTTTAAAAAATAATGTGTGAAGAGATTGATACCTTTTCCGTCATGTTACGTATTTCTGGGATATTATCACAACGTCTTAAAACTCAACCCAAGGTAAGGGTTCGTGTGTATTTTTAAAGGACTTCGTGGTTTGAACAGGTTTCCAGCCGTTGCTGACGTTGCAGACGGCGACTAAACCCGACGAGACGCGCCGAGGAACCGGCAGGGAACTGCTTAAGGAAGCAGAGGCGCCCGAGCCATGGGCTTTCATTTCAGGGCTGCTTCGGATTTTAAAGCGATTCCCCCCCCCCGTGGTTAGAACTACGTTTTCCCGGAGGTGTTTTTCCAACAAGTCCTGTTTATCACCATGTACTTGTAGAGGGAGCATTGAATACATCTGTTTTACTGCATAAATGACCCAGTTGACGAATTATTGGCAGTGACTTTGGCTTTTAATTTTTTTTAATGTTTTATTTATTTCGGAGACACAGAGAGAGAGACAGAGACAGAGACAGAGACATCGTGAGCAGGGGAGGATCAGAGACAGAGGGAGACACAGAATCTGAAACAGGCTCCAGGCTCTGAGCTGTCAGCACAGAGCCCGACGCCGGGCTCGAACCCACAAACCGTGAGATCATGACCTGAGCCGGACTTTGGCTTTTAAAAAAGGTATGAACTGCAAGTCCTCTGATCAGTTTTCTCCAGTGTGCGGTGTTGGTTCCTCTAAGGTGCTAAATTTGGGCTGTGCCAGTCGAGATGGATTCTATTCACCAGTTTGCATAAGATGTGATTAGTGCTTTATAAGAAGAGCCTTGATTATATGATACAACCTATGCGAATTATACTTGCAAGGAAGCTTTTGTTAGGATTGGAGGCCAAGTATTAGAATAATAATGGAGAGCGTGGTAAGGGCAAGAATAGTAACTTTGGATACACAAGGAGCAAGCTGTTCTCAGGGCTCCGGGGACTGCAGAGTGTGAGAAGGTCAGATTCTTTGGCATCAAATACATCTCAGCATCCCGTTTACACGTGGTCTTTAAAACCACGAGTGTTCAGTGTGCAATCACGGCTTACATATGGGGAAATGGCAATGTACGTCTTGGATGGTCATTAATTTTCACTGGGATGTTTGGGGTCCAGACAGCCATGCAGAATTATGAATTTTTGTGTCAATCACTTTACGTCACGTCATTGAATTTGCACAGCTGTTTCGTCATCTCTGTTAAGCAAGGAACTTCATGCTTCTAATGAGGAAAACTGATGACAAAAAAAGAAACTTGTTTTAAACCCATTATATTTCTAGATATTTTTTTCCTGAAGTCACAAATGCAACACATTCTTTGCGGTGACTGGTTGCTTGAATCGTGGGAATCTGGCCAAATGTGAATGGCTCTTCCTTGGTGGTCCCTTTTCCGTAGCTGCTCCGCGGTGTGTGTCCTCTGGGTCTGCCAGTCAGGTGCGGCCCGACCCCCCCACAGCCGCCACACCCGTGTGCTAAAGTGTGTGGGTGGGGAAACACCAGTGCAGTGGGAGAGTGTGTTCTGCTGTTAGGGTCACAGGCTGCTGCTGCGTGTTCGTGCTGGGCGCACGTTCTGGGAGCCTGAGCAGCCGCGCTGTGTGTCCGAGGGGCTCGAAGCACGAAGCCAGCGGCGCCCCCGCTGCCCTGTGTGCAGGGCTGGCTGCCACGAGGTGAGAGCCGCTCGCTTTCGCGTGTGGCCAGTAATGGCACCACGTGATGCTCTGTTTAGGGATGCGAATTGCTGTGTGAGATAATGTACGCGCGTGTGACCTCCAGGCAAGGCTGTCCCTTCCTGTTCTGCTTTGGTGACGTTTCTCTCCTTGCTGACTCCTCTTTGATTTCAGCTGTGGAGTTTCTGGGGATGTCTATGACATCATAAGCAAGATTCACATATTTTAAAATGGGGAATCACCTGATTTCATCAGGAGATAGAATTGCTAGTGAACATTTTAACAAGATCCAAGTTAGAGGTATTCTTATCTATTGAAAATAACCGGATGTTAAAATCGCCTTATTTCCCACGCGTACGTACATGGCATCATGTCTGTCTGATACTGAAACAGAGATCTGGATTTTAGAAATTCCACCTTGAAGCAGTTCCACTTCCCGAGATGCCCTGTGAGACACAGGCTGGGAGAGGCTGACGCGGGTCAGCGCGGCTGTGAATTCCGTCCAGGAGACGAGACTTGCACTTGGCTGTCAGGCTCCTTTCCCTGGGGAGGAGGGCGGAGAGTCTGTGCTGTGGGTGAGGAAGTAGAGACTCAGGTGTGTGTGTTTGCCACTGACCCTCTGGCTTACCTGTGCCCGTGGGCAGCACCCTGTGACCTCAGGCCCAGAAAGGACAGTGAGTTCCGGAAGGAGAAGGGGAGGGTGGCTGGGGGCGCCTGGGTCCTGTGGGCAGGGGCGGGCCATTCCCCCTTACCGATCACAGCCTGTGGTGCGCCCCTGCCCCTGAAGGATGTGCTGCTGGTGCCCAGGGCGGTGTTGAGTCTCAGATCCCAGCACCTGCTATTTAAATGGAATCGACAAGTATCTTCACTGAGATAAAAAAGGAAGAGTAAAAAATGCTTCTGGGGGAAAAACGCTTGAGAGGGTCCTGAGGAAATGTGTTTACATTTTATTTTATTTTATTTTATTTTTTTTTTTTTGTGTGTTTACATTTTAAAGGGGCGGGTCCTGGGGGTTACCCCCAGGCTGCTCACTGTCCCTTCATCCAGGTGGTAGTTCGATGGAGGACTTCGGATTCTCTTCAGTGAACACTAGATGTCACTTGTCCCCAGTCCGTGCGACGCAGAGGCGCTTGACCTCTTCTATTTCTGTGTCAGAGACTAAGCCTCTGCTCTTGGGGACCCCTCACCCCCGAAGCCTGCTGCTTCCAGACTGCGGGCCCCTCACGCTGCAGCCGCGACCCTTTGCTCCCCCACAGCTTCTTCGATGCCGAACAATTAGGATTCTGTGATTTTTCAGCTAAAATTCTTGGGTAAAATAGTTGTGTTTTCTAAAGTGTCTGCATTTTTAGATCCTGTACATGTTATTAATTAGCTGTATTTAATTAAGCAAAGACTTAAGATTTAGGGAAATAAACTCCACTTAGAGACGCTCTTAGAAGATGCTGGGGGTGGCGCCTGGGGGTTCAGTCGGTTGAGCATCCGACTTCGGCTCAGGTCATGATCTCAGGGTTCGTGGGTTCGAACCCTGTGTCGGGCTCTGTGCTGACAGCTTAGAGCCTGAAGCCTGTTTGGGATTCTGTGTCTCCCTCTCTCTCCGACTCCTCCCCCCCCCCCGCCCCCACGCCCACGCTGTCTCTCTCTTTCACAAATAAACAAAACAATAAAAAAATTAAAAAAAAAAAAAAGAAGATGCTGGGGGAACCAGGAAAAGTAGAGTTACATCGTAGTGCGTGATGAAAGCCAGGCGCTGGCGCTGCTCTTCTGTTACGGTTCCTAATGCCCGGGGTCTCACGCGTCTCTCGTACTTGAACTTGGTGCAGCCTCTGCTGTGTTATTTATGCTCCTATTAGTTATTGGGAATGAACAAATCAGACTATTCCGTTGACATTTGACGTTGACTTTCCTTAGGTTTGATAGTTATTTTGAACTCATTTGAAATTTGGACAAATATTTTGTTACAGCACTGAATTGTACTATTATGGATTCAATCACACAAAATGTGAAAGCTCAGATTGTAAATACCATTGTGTTCATTCACATTCACTGTTTACTTTTCATGCATCTTCGTTGGACCCCAGCTCGGGAAGACAGACATCCCTCTGGTATCCAGCAGGTTGGTAACTGCATTGAGGAGTTAACTAAAGAGGACGTAACAGTGATTGTTTATATTTTAATCAAAAATAGTTTAAATGACAAATCGTAGTAAGAATTAAACCCCATCTAGAACGAATGCTCCTGACAGGCAGATATTTTATAGTCTGTTTTATGAATTACTGTTGGTAAAAATGTAACCACAAAAATGCACCCAAATTCTGTATTAGAATGTTTTTGTTCATTGAGCTAGAGTTCAGGAAAATAATCTGTATTTATAAAGTGTGATATAACTGTCAGTTATTCCTATCAAAAATTATAACACCTTCCATGGAAAATACGTAGTTTTTGCTTAGTGGTGTTCACAACACACCTTGGAGGATGAACTTCCAGACACTGAATGCGAGGGCTCTGGAATATTCTTTAAAGGGGGAACCAGCTTCCCTTTCTAAAACGGAGCCTACAGGACAAAGGGAGGTCGAGCCCCTGTCCCGAGTTGAGTCTTTCTCTCAGTCTGTTGCTGCCTCTGCCTGGAGGCTGCCCCCTCTTGCCTCTGTGCTCAGCCTCCGTCCCTGAGGCACGGGCGCCCCGTGTCCCCAGACCACAGCCGCCTGTGGGAGGCAGCAGTGATGCCTCTGCCTGCTCCCTCCAGACACACCCCTGCCCCATATCACAGCCTCTGCCTCACCCCTGCCTCCTCCACCAATCCTCGGTTAGCCTTCCTGGGTAACCTCCCCCTCCTCAGGTAACCCCCCCGGCCACTGCCCCCCCCCCGCCACTGCCCCACCCCCGCGCTGTGCCCCCAGCCACTCAGCTCGGACCTATGTCTGTGTTCTGCCTGGCTGTTCAGTTAACGTTCCCCAAACCAGTCACGTAATCTCAGCCCTGAAGCCTGGTTCCCTTTCTGTGTCTACGTGTCGGGTAACAGCACCGCCCACAGAGCTCAGGGCAGTGTCCAGACCCTGCCTCTCTGAAGCTTCTGAGGCACTGATGTTCCTTCTGGCTGCCCCTGGGCCTTTGCTCATGCTACATCCCAACCCTCGCCTCAGTTCCCGCCTCCTGTCAGATCAGCCGATGCGATTCCTAGTAGCTGTTGCAGCCCCGCGCCTCCCCTGCGGCTGCCCACTCCTCTCCCGCTGCCTAAGTCCCAGCTTTGTCCCTGCGTTCGGCGCTCCTGGGCTGTTTGGCCCTCATTCCCGCCGTCAGGTCACAGTTTGAGCCAATCTAAGTCATGACTGCCTTTGGAAAAGGCGTGTTTGCAGCTTGGCCACTGATGCTGTTTATGAGTGAATGCGAATATTTCGTTTCTTGTAGAAAGAGACAGAAGCCATGGTGCACAGCAGCCGATGCGCGCACACCTCTTAATCAGCATGTACTTCTCAGCGTCCAGGGTGCGATTCTGTGAGTGAGACGGAGAAGTTCTGATTCTGGCTTTTATGCTGAGAATTTATTTTATATTTACCATTAGCTGTTTTGGGTTTGAATAAAATCACACCTTTTTATTTTTGTGATCGTAACATTCTAATTGACTTTTACGAACGAGCAGAACTCTTAATGGTAAAATATAATTTATTCTATTTATTTCTCATCTCTATCCTGCTGAATATTACCCTTCATGGTTTCTCTTCAGATAGTTATACTTTACCAAATGGCTCATTCTAATTATCTTTTTGTAATGTTTGTTTATGTATTTAAATATGATTTATTGTCAAATTGGTTTCTGTATGACACCTATTTATTTATTTATTTATTTTTTAAATATTTTTTATTTATTTCTAGGAGAGAGAGAGAGAGAGACAGCGTGAGCAGGAGAGGGTCAGAGAGAGAGGGAGTCACAGACTGAAACAGGCTCCAGGCTCTGAGCTGGCAGTCAGCACAGAGCCTGACACGGGGCTCGAACCCACGAACCGCGAGATCGTGACCCAAGCGAAAGTCGGACGCTTAACCGACTAAGCCACCCAGGCGCCCCAGACACCTGTCTATTTATTTTTAATCACCTGCTGTCAGGTTAGCTGACACACAGCGTGTACAACGTAGCCTGGGCTTTAGGAGAGCATTCCCACGATGCATCACTTACGACACCTGGCTCTCATCCCGGCAAGCGCCCTCCTCAGTGCCCACCGCACATTTCCCCTAAATTTTATGTGTTGAGAAATAGAAAATTACTTCTCATCCTGTAGACCCCAGGACATTCAGAACCTTCTGGAAAGGCATGCTGCGTCAGTTCATCAGCACGGGCTCGGTTATCTGATGAAAGAACCCAAGTCTGGTGTATTCCTAAACCTCTCAGGCTCGGGTCGCAGGTGGCACATGCCCACTTGTCCCCGTGTGTCACCCCACACGCCGGAGATGACCGGCTTCTGCACAGGGCGGACGGCTGGCGGTCCTCCCAGCCTCACGGGTTTCCTGGGAGTGGACGCCTGGCGAGGGGGAGTGAGTGTCCTCTGAAGGGCTGTGGACACACACACACACACACACACACACACACACACCGTTACAGGACGGTGGCTGCTCCCTGGGGCGGGGCTGAGGGTGCTCCCGGGCTGTCGGAGAGGTCGGGTCAGGGTTTGCGGGTGAACACGGAAAACGCGGCGGCAGGTCTTCACGGGTGTTGTAAGGGGACGAGGCACGTGCGGCACAGGGCAGCCCCGGGAGCCCTGGGGCGGGGCACGTGGGGGCTGCAGAGACCCTCGCACAGGTGCGGGCGCTGGGATTCCGGGCGGACTCGCCAGAGGTGGTGCCTGCGGGGACTCTGGGGGAGGGGCCGGAGTTCCAGTGGTGCGTGCAGGTGCACACCGCACACACCCACGACACACATGTGTGCGCAACGCACATGTGCACAGAGTACACACAACACACCACCCAGTTGTGCACACCACACGTGTGCACAACACAACACACACATATCACGTGTGCACAACACAGCACACACATCACACATGCACCATACTGTGCACAACACACACACCACATGTACATGTGCATCACACATTTGCAGGGTGCACACAACACATGTGCGCACACACATCAAGCCCTTGTGCACACCACATGTATGCACACCACAAACGCACATCACACACGTGCACACATACTACACACAGTGGACACACCACACACGTGCATATGCATCACACACATGCACACATACATCACACATGCACATCACATGTGTGCATATGCATCATACACTGTATACACATGCCAGACACATACGGCTTGCACACACAGCCTGCCCCGCATGCACATACACACGTGTACACGTTACACACACACGCATCCCACCCACACGCACAGGGTTTCAGGGCTCTTTAGGGGGAGTCCCTTAGAGCCCACATTCCGATTTTGCTCCCCAGCCAGCGTGGAGGGAAAGGTCCAGACCAGGCTCTGAAGGTTTTCACACACACAGACGGCAGGTTCCCTCCCCAGACCCAGTGTTTTGGGGTCACGGAGCAGAGGCGTTACCTGCAGGGCGGAGGGTCCTCAGCGGTTAAGGGGAATCTCTCCACATCAAGGTGGGAAGTACAGAGTGAGGCGCCCAGCAAGCGCCCGCTAATCTAGTGAGCAGAGTGAGACGCAAGGGCCCAGCGGATTGAGCGTAAGAACTCTGCCCTAAATGCGCGATCTCTGATCTGTGGAGTGTGAGCCGTGCAGCATTCACAGCCTGCACGTCAGAGCCCTTGACCCTTGGGCCCGCAGTTTGTTTTCGTGATCACCTAGCGTAGCTCAGGTTATTTTAGGCCGCTCACTGTTTGTGTGCTTGTCTTCTGGGCCTGGCCCACTCTTCTGCCTGATGCCATGTCCGCGGCCAGCATATTGGAAGGACCCAGAACGCAAAGCTCAGGTGCTGAGTGCTGTGTGACTGGGGCGGGTTCCTGAACTTCTCTGTGCCCCACCAGTAATGTGGGCAGAGTCACAGCGCCCACATCACAGGGTTCTAGCGATGGCTCCGTTCGCAAAGGACCATGTTGGGAAGTGTGTACTAGGGGTATTAGTGACAGCTGCACACACGTTTTCGCTATGTCACCAGGCAGGCTTCGCGACAGGGCAGGCATTCTAGCATGACTGCGGCGCCTCACACAGTCTGTGCTGCTGATTCGCACCGAGTCGCCATCCTAAGAATATAGCGCCACACCTTCCTCTCGTGTGGTTCGCGGGGTTTTGTCTCAGTGGGAGCACCTAACCGTGGAATGTGTGTAACACGCGGAGTCCACGCACATCACTGTCTACCATCAGCGGCACGGCACACCCTCCTCTCCCAGTGAGAGTAGACAGCACGGCACCAGGTGCTCTGTGACCACACGTCCGATGTCACTGCTTCCCTGGCAGTGTGGCCCCGGGCGCTCGCTGTGGTACGATGCATTGTAAGGGGCTGTTCTCCGTAATGGGCTTTCCTGAGGGTGTTACTCAGCACATTTAGGATGTTGCCAGTGATTCTCCCATCGTCAGATGTGTCCTCTGTAGTAGGCTGAGCGGTGGTTCCCAGGAAGGTTCACCTGTGCCCAAGGATCCCTGCAAGTCGTGTGGCCAAAGTGGGATTCAGAGAAGGGTCTTGCAGGAGAAGCCTGCCCTGAATTATTTGAGGGGACACTGAGTATGAGTACCCGGGTTCAGGGAGGGAGGGCAGGGGGAGAGGGCACAGAGCAGCACACTGAGTATGAGTACCCGGGTTCAGGCACAGAGCAGGGGGAGGTGAGTGGGGAGGCAGAGAGGGGGATGCAGCCAGGAGCCAGGGAGCTGGGGGAGGGGTGAGCTCTGATTTCGTTTTTGTACGGATTCCCCCCGGGGCTGTGGGAAGATGGACTCCTGTTTCGGCCCCCAAGTTTGTGACATTTTGTTCCAGCGCCTGGGACACTGATGCGCCTTCAGTAACGAGTCCCGTTTGCAAGGGTTCTGAGCACAGACCTGCAGCTTCAGAAGTAGGTCCGTAGCTGCTGCATTTGCTGGTGCCCTGGGGGAGCCCCGCAAGGGCCCCCACCCTGGCGCGGTCCTGCCCACACGCCCAGCTGCTGGCTGCAGCCCTGGGCACCGGTCCTGGACCCCTGCTCTGAGCACCCACAGCCGCCGCTTCTCTTCTGTGTGCACCCTGCAAAATGGTCATGTCGTGTGAGACAGAAAGAAAACAGCAGGAATCGGAACAGAAACTTTGGGGGGACATGTGGATATTTCCTTAAATCACCTGCTTAAGCTCGGGTCTTGGGGGCACTTGGGTGGTTCAGTCAGTTAAGCATCCAGCTTCAGCTCAGGTCATGATCTCGCGTTTCGTGGGTTCGAGCCCCGTGTCAGGCTCTGAGCTGTCAGCACAGCCTGCTTCGGATTCGGTGTCTCCCTTCCTCTCTGCCCCTCCCCTGCTCTCATGCTCTCTACGTCTCCTGCTTGGGGGACAGGATCCAGCACATTCTTCTTTCCTGTTTCTATGTCTCTCTCTGCTGCATTGTCCCTAATGTCTTTACATTTACTTTCCTGGCAGTAAAAACTGACTGGCTTTGATAACTTTTTATTCCTCTGTTAAACTTACAAAAACTTAAAATATATTTAAATCTCTTGTTGGTAGTTATTTTATATTCTGCATTTAATTTCAGCATCTGCAAACTTTGCCTGATTCTGCAACTTGCTACATTTTAAATCTTAAGAGATTAATTAATTAACTAATTAACTAATAGCAAGGGGGTAGGGAGAGACAGAGCGAGCACAGGGGAGAGGGGCAGAGAGAGAGGAAGAATCTGAAGCAGACTCCACAGTCATCGCAGAGCCTGACTCGGGCTTAATCCCACAACCCTGGGATCATGACCTGAGCCGCCAGGCTCCTGTATCCCTTCTCATGTTTTACATAATTTCTCGTTATGTTCTTTGGAACTCGGATGGTAAGAATTCTTTGAGGGAGACTTGACTTTGAACTTCATCTGGAGGCTCCGACACTCGGGAAGGTTTTTATAATGCAGGAGCCATAATAAGGAGGCAGACAACTCAGACTATGAAGATACATTTTTCAAATCTTATAGGACCAAACAAAATGTAGATAAATTGGAAAACAAATATGAAAAGATGAAATGGAAGATTATTTCCAACACAAATGATAGTTGAAGAGCTATGTTTTTAATTTAAGAAAACTGAAAATCTGACCGTAAAAACATCAAGAGCCCAAGAAAAAAGATGTGCAAAAGATATAAACTTCCCCTTACGACAAGAACTGTAACGAGTCATAACTACGTGAAAAGGTGCTCCTCTCGCCGCAGCCAGAAGAAGGGGCGAGGCTGGCAGAGTGTGTCTGCAAATGCAGGTGCTGTCCCCTCCTCGTCCGCAGCCTCCCTGCTGCACCCGCTTCTCCCCGGCTCTGCGGGCGCGGTGCCCGTGCAGCAGGGTGGACGTGGGGAGGGGCACTCTTACCTTGGTTCCCCCCGCAAGGGGAAAAGCATAGCTATCACCTGCATGCACGGTAATGTAGGACTTTTTCAGGTTGAGAGAATTCTCTCGGTCTGTGGAGATTTTCATCGGAAGACGCGCAGGCAGTGTGGCCCAGCGGTGCAAGGCCTGCACTTAGGCTCCGGTCCCTTCCTCTTTTCCGAGGCGCAGGTTGGGTCCCACCGCTGCCGAGATGGAGCTTTCCTGGTGGCCCTGCACCCTGTAACTCATAAAAACCACCCTCCGGGAGCTTTGTCAGAGTCCATGTTGAGGGGCACCTGGGTAGTTAAGTGTCTGACTCTTGACTTTGGTCGAGTCATGATTCCAGGGTCATGGGTTTGAGCCCTGCCTGGGACTCGGTGCTGAGCGTGGAGCCTGCTTGGGATTCTCCCTCTCTACCCCTCTCCCCGCATTGCGCGCTCTCTCTCTCTCCCTCTCTCTCTCTTCTCTGTCTCTCTCAAAGCAATAGATATTGAATTTTATGGGATTTTTTACATCTGTTGAGAGGACATTATTATTATTGATGATTGGGCTGCTCGTATGGTGAGTTGCATTAAATGACTTTGAACCTGAGACAACCTTATGTTGTAGGGGTAAATCCCTCATGGCCCCAATTATTTTCCTTTGATTTATGACTGGATTCAGTTTGCTGACGTTCTGTGATGGATGCCTGTGCCTGTGCTGGTGCTGGGTGGGTTTCTGCGGCTGCTCTCAGACCCCGTGTCATCCCGGCCGCACCCCACGGGCCAGGAAGCGTCCAGACAGCCTACGACTGTCTGTAGTCTGTGTTTCACTTCTCTGTTTGGGAGGATTCACCCTGAGTCCACTGCAGCTTGGAGTTTTCTTGCTGTTTAGCGAGAAGCAGGTGTCCTCCCGGATTCAGGGCCGCACACATCTCGGACTCCAGGTCATCGGAAAACAGCTTTGAAAACTTAGATATTTTGGCCCAGCTGGACATTTTTACTGTGCAATACCAGTAACACATACCAGTGAGATTATCGAAATTCGGAATACGTAAGCAGCATTGGGCTGGGAGCGGGTGAGAGCCCTGTCTTTCCCATGTGCTCTCACGTGTGAGCCGAGCCAGTGCCGTCAGCCCCTGAGCTCATTCGGGGTAGACCTTCCTCATCTGTAAAATCATTTATAAGGATACGCTTCCTGATGTTCAGTTATTCAACATTATGTGCTCATTTTTGAAAATTGAGCTCTTGGTGTGTTGCAGGCTCAGGACTAGGCATCGAGGACTCTAAAATGCATGAGGCAGGGCCCCACTCTCCTTAACTCAGCTTCAGAGGAAAAATTGAAATGTAATTAAAACATTACCATAAACTGGATGGTCAGCTGTATGCTGGCTCCCTGGGGAAGGTGGGGGGATGGCCTGACTTCCGCGTGAGTGACAGCTCTGGCGGAAGTACCATGGAGACTAATTTCAGGCTGCCTGTGGTTCAATTACAGCTGGTGACACTCCCTAATCCCCAGCAGTCCCCTGTCCTGTGCTGGCCCAGGGATGGGTTCTGTGCAATAAAGGAGTGAGCAGGATGCAAACTGCAGTGAGTCAGCGCGGGCGCTGGGAGGGCCTCCCCCCTCCCCCGCCCCTGTCAGTGCTGTTGCTGGGATGCCACCTCCCTCCCCCCACCCCCGCCGGTGCGGGTGCTGGAAGGGTCCCTGCCCCCATCAGCGTGGGGTGCTGAGACGCCCCATCCCCCCATACCCCCCCATTAGTGCAGGCACTTCTCCTTGGGTAGCAGGGCTGGTGTGCATCTCCCTGGCTCTGAAGGTCGGACGGATCTCACCTGTCCCATGTCGCTGAGCACCTGGATTCCCTTAGCCTCTTCGTGACCATCGCATCCTTGGGACCACGTGTTAAGAATCCCATCTCCGTGATCTACGGCCTTTGGGAAGCCGTGGGGTGTCTCTAACACACCCAGCAGCTTTGTTGCTAGGGAATTCTCTTCTCCAGAAAATGATTTTAGGAAAATGCCCCATTGTCTATGGCCTTTTTCTGTTCTCCTTCTTGAAGATAACCTCCCTTTCTCAAAACTGCGGGACTGGGAACAGATATTCCCACCAGAAATGCAGACGCATGGGCTTCTTTCAGCAGGAAACCAGGTGATCTTCCACTCAACGACCCTGTAAGTCGTAATGTCCTGTTTTCAGTGCAGACACCTTTGAACAGAGTTATTGCTGAAATTTACATAAAGACATAGTAATTTGATTTAAATTATATTAGATAAATAACTTGAGAGAGAATCATGCCACTTTTTTGTTACAAATGAAGTAGATGTAGCACCATTCAAAATTTCTCATGGAACAAATTCTCACAAGTTAGATTATTTTAGAATTTTATGCTTTCTGTCGAACATCTGTGACTTCTGATGACTTGTATGTTTGAAATAAAACCTGTCTCAAGTCCAGAATAATCAGATTAACTGCATTTTATTTACAGTTGATCCTTAGCCCTGCACACACACCAGGCTGACCAAGTATAACTGTGTTAAATGTGTCAGATCACATTTTCAAACTGCAGCTCAGTCTTGGGAGCTTCCTCACAGGTGAGCAGGTGCGGTTTTCACAGTCGACCTAAAAACACCTCATGATTAACAATTCATGGAAAACTTTCTGGTTCCAGTAGATCTAGTACCATGAGGACATACGGTCGTCTGAGTCACGGAGTCGCTGCCAGAACAGAGAAAAAAACTGCTGGATAATAATATCCACATCCCCATCCTGTTGTATATTTAAAGCGAACAGAAAGTGAAGTGTCAGTGTATCATCTATTTGATCAGGAATACAGTGGTTTCTACAAAGCTCATATATTCTGCTAGATGTTTACATGAAGTATTTAACTCCATGAGCTAATTGATAGAAGTGTAATTAAATATACAGGTCTAGTATTATTTACATGTTAATGAATAAAAAATAAGTGGCATAGTAAACCTTGTTTTTTTTTTAAATGTTTTTTTTTTTTTAATTTTTTTTATTTCTAGGAGAGAGAGAGAGACAGCGTGAGCAGGGGAGGGTCAGAGAGAGAGGGAGTCACAGACTGAAGCAGGCTCCAGGCTCCGAGCTGGCAGTCAGCACAGAGCCTGACACGGGGCTCAAACCCACAAACCGCGAGACCATGACCTGGGCGAAAGTCGGACGCTTAACCGACTAAGCCACCCGGGCGCCCCTAGTAAACCTTTTAATATTTGACATCACTACAAGAAAATACTCTTAGTTTTCCTTGAAAAGAACACACATGCACACACGTGCATGCACATACATGTGCACAATACACACGTGGACATATACACATGCACACACATACTTGCACATATACACAGACACGACGCCTGCACACATGTGTATATTCACACCTGTGTATACATGCACACTTGTACATATACACAAGCACACCTGCACATGCTTGTGTAATTCACACATGGATGTACATATACACTTGTGCACTCACACACATGAATGCACATATATACTTGTGCATGTACACCCACACACAGATACACACATGCACAGGCACACATGCATGCACACTTGTGCACACACACATACGGTTGTCCATGTGCACACATGTGTGTGCACACATCTCCTAAACACCGCGCTTGCATCCCCTTGGAACTGCTTCCTCCCTGTGGGCGTGCAGCCACGGTGTGCAGCGCCGGGAGGGTGTTGCCTCAGCCCTGGGATGAGGGACAGTGTGGATACTGAAACGTACCCTGCGCGAGGCAAGGAGGGGGTGGCAGACTCCATGCCAAAGTTGAGGTTACGGTGACGTTACCCAGAGACACTACTTGCTTGATGGCAGATGGGACGTCCCGTCGTTCGCTCTGGCACCCACACCGGACGCCTGCGGGTCCAGAGCCGACTGTATCAGCAGAGCGGGGATTTTATGACCAGGACAGAACAAGGATTGCCGTGACTCTATCTATTCCTTTTACGGAATTTCCTCAATAACACCAGAAAAGAGACATCAGCCTGCACAATTTGCTGGCCGAGATTTCTGGGCACAAGCACATTATATGTCATTTTTCTTCCCAGGAAACTTTTCCATTTTTCTTTGGAAAGCCGTCACCTCAATTTGTGAAGATACAAAATCCAATCATCATCGTTTCCAGGAAAGCAGATGTATATAAATCACGTTCATTCTGAGGCCCAGTCTGGTTTCTGGGGGGAAATGTACCTCCCGATGAGAACAGGCGGGCTCCCTATAAAGAACTGCCTTTTCCGCAGCTTATGTGCGAAGGGTTCCAGAAAAAATCTACCAAGACATATGTGCCTACTTCCACTACACATAAAGACTAAGTGGTGTCTTTTTTTTTTCTTTTTCTGGCAAACGTAGAAACTGCAAGAACACATTTTATTTGCTAGAAAAACTTCTGTAGTTAAGCTCTTTCCTTCCTCCAGAATAGGATGGTTTGTTGCTGACAGATACGTCTTTCCTTCTCCCCAGTTGGCCTCTTCTGAGAAGTGGGAAACTCACTTCTTGGCCTATGTTTGGGGCCAGCGCTGGTGACCGTCATGCGCCTGTGCGGGGAGGCTGCCCCCGCCACGGCGCTGGTCCACGCAGGGACCTCCGGGAGGGCTCAGATGTGCCAACCAAGGACATGTTGGTTTTTAACGTCAGGATTTCCGTCAAGTGATTTTACTTTGAAAGAGAAACTGACTTGTGATAAGTTGCTCTCTCGGAATCATGGTCAGAGATTTGGCTTTTTCTCCGGCTGACTTCGTGGGACACTTGCTCCCTGCAGGTCGGGGTGACTGTGTGCGGGGTGCCGGGAGCCCCGAGGCCGCCTGTCCCCTCGGCCAGTCAGTGAATTGCCGTAAGCGTTGCGGCTCTGTCCTGAAGCCTTAGAACCACTCGCCTCCATTTTGTCCCAGGAGTTGTTAGTAGGGACGTCGGCAAGCGTCCCCAGTGTCACAGATGAGAAGGGAAGTAGAGGAAACTGTTGCGTTCAGAGAGCTAATGTGCTTGTTCTTTTCCTGCGAATCAAAGCTCAGAGGGAGAAGGGGAGAAGTCCTTTTGTTTGTGCTTATTATTTCTGGGGTGTGTGTATCACTGTGTAACATGTATTGCCTGTGATATCGGTACATTCCCTGCGAGTGACAATAAAACATGCACACCCATCCCCGTGTGTGTGTGTGTGTGTGTGTGTAGAGGGACTGAAGTGAGACAGGTAGTATTTACCAGGTGTCCCTTTTGCTCTGGCTTCAGGTGGAGGAGAGGGGACGGTGGGGGCCGGGGGGTGGCCACCGTGGCAGCTGCGTGTGGGCACCTCGGGGAGCCCCCCTCCCCCACCTTCACCAGGGCCATTTCGGATGGAGCGGGGAAGGAACTGCACCCTTTCTGTTTCATGTTGAATGCTGGTAAAGACCCCCCTTCATGTAAGGTGACCTACGCTCAACAAGAGATAGTGCAAACTTGACAATGAAATCGTGCTGTCCGAGGAGGAGCCGTGCTTGGCAAGTGCGGGGGCTCCGATTGCCGTGGTGAGCTGGAAGGCAGAAGACCAGATACAGTACACGGACCAGGACCCGGACGGCTCAGGGTGAGGCCGGAAGGAGCCCCTGCCGGGGTGCACCACACGGTCCACACCTTGTTTCCAGTGACCGGCCGGCCAGTCTCCGGATTCTGTGCAAGAGCCGGGGGAATTGCTCCGTCAGCGTGTGGGACACGGTTTCCTTCATTAGATAGAGGACTCGTCCTTCTAGTGTAGAAGACAAAATGTAGCCCTTTTCTAATTAAAGCACAGATCGTGTTATAGAAAATGTCCTCTGCGTTCCGGAAAGATAAAACATGTTAGAAAACCCAATAAATGCCTAGCATTTTTAGTGTCTCTGTCTAGGGGGCTAATCTTACAGACTGTTCTCAAGTATAATAGTTTCTTTTCTCATTAATAGCTTTAGTTTAAAATTGAAACATTGCTGTCATCTACTCCATAGATGAGGAGTGAGATACTAAATATATTGTGTATATATTTAACAAATAATTTTCTGGCACAAACTTTTGAAATGCTGACTGTGTACTTGACCTAGAGCCAAGTGCTCCGGAAAACGCACCGGTGGTAGGAGACACGGCCCAGGCAGCGGGAGGTGTGGCTGGGGTGGCCGTGCCCCGTGGCGCGGCCGGGCTGCTGGTGGGCGTCCCCCGGCCGCAGGAGGCGGGGGTCTGTGAGGCTGCGGCGGTTGGACAGGACAGTCTGGGAAGGGTGGGGAGCCCAGACTAAATGCTGGAGGCAGGCAGGAGAATTGGACGTGAGCGGGTGTGGTGGGCACGTCCGTGTCCGTGTCCCCGAAGCTGGGACATGTCACTTCAAGTGGCCAGAGGGTCTGCAGTTGTGAAGCAGTGAAGGACGGTGGGATGGGAGACCGTCCTGGGCCACCTCGGGCCCAGAGCACCCTGGCCTGTAAGGGGCTGTGGGAGTGTCTCCAGGGAGGGTGTGATGGAAGGGGCTCAGAGGGGAGCCCAGCCCCCAGGGGCGCAGGCAGCCGCCTGACATGGGGACGCCGGAGCGTCCTTCCCGAGGGCCTTTGCAGGAGACAGCTGCCTGCCCTCCCCTGTTGGGAGCCCTGTGGCAAGCACAGAGGGCCGGGCTTAGAGGGGCCACCGGGCGCGGGGACGGGGGTGGTGTCAGCAGGACAGCCAGCCCTGAGAAGTAGCCTGGAGAGGAGTGGCCGGGCCGTGGCTGCTCCGAGTGCCCAGCAGGATGGCAGGGGCCGCCTCACCGCAGACCGCACCCCGCGCTGCCCGCAGGCGCCTCTGTGAATATTCCAGTTTAAAGCCCGTAACTGACGTTCATGCCCACATCGCCTGGGGAGCGGAGGCCCGCGTGGACGGCCGTATGCTGGCGCCCAGCACTGCAGGGACGGGGTGTCGCCCTGTCCCCGCCCCAGCACCCCAGCGAGGGGCCGAGACCGCCCTGGCCCGACGGCTAAGACGGGTAAGTCTCAGCGGCCGAGCTTCCACCCCAGCCCCGACTCTGTCACCACACGTGCATCTCTGACCGAGAGCCAGCCTCCTGGTGTGGTGGGGGGCAGGCCCCTCGGGGCACAATTACGTGCTGTAACATCGGCACCCAGGAGTTGTGTCCTGTGATCAGTTCTGACCAGTGGGACATGGAACCACGCCCACGACCAGGATGTAGAACTTTCTGGAGCCCGGTTCTCCTGGTCTCTGCGCATCGAAGCCCCTCCTCGACCCGCTGGCCACGGCCTACCGCTCTGTGCCCCTATGGCTGAGCCGTTCTGGGAATGTTCGCGTGTCCTGTGTTTACTCGGGGCAGCGCGAGGCTGCAGGTGTGGGAGCTCGCTCCCCGGAGGCTGGGCAGCGGGTGTGTCCCGGGGGTCTGTTCTCCCTCCAGGTGACCGGGCTCTGGGCAGCCTCGAATGGAGCGGCCGAAAGTGTCACGATCACACTTCCAGGAGGCACACGCTTCATGCTTCTTGAGTAAATTCCTGGAGGTGCAGTTGCTGGGTCTTACGTTATGTCATTTTCCAGAGGGCTGTGCTGTCCTTCCCACCTGCAGCGGGTGGCCCTGTGTGGCGCCAGGGGACGGCGGCGAGCGGCGGCCCGAGGCGGCAGTCAGGTTCCCAGGCCACGGGCGCGCAGCGCTTCCCAGGTGCATGTGCAAGGCTTACCCTTTCCTGCGTTGTTTGTGTTTTATAAATTAAGTTGTAAGGCTTCCTTCTCTATGCTGGGTTGAAAGCTTGGTTTTTTACTGTGCTTAAAAACCATTGGGCCACAGGAACTGCCTCCTCTGGAGCCAACCCCAGTATCAGACCTAACACACATATTTTGAAAACGAATTTTCCAGACTGTTTTGTCTTTTATTTCCTTAACTCTGCCTTTCATAAAGCACACTTTTAATTTCAGTGAACTATGGTTTACCAGTTTTCTTCCTTTCACTTTAGTTGTTTTCCTTAAATCTCCTCTTTCTTGGCCTGAACCTGCTGCCATAAGTTTCTGCTTCGTTCTTGAAGGATTATAGGTTTTATTCTTACATGTAAGTCTGAAATCCATTGTGAGTACTTCCTGCATGAGTGATGGAGTATAGACTGGGGTTCATTTATTCACAGGTAGTCCTCTGACTGTTCAAGTGGTGTTTTTTTTGTTTTTTTTTTTTTTTTTTTTTTTTTTGTTTTTTAAAGACTGCTCTTTCCTTATTAAAGCTCTTTGGCCTTTTTTTTTTTTTTTAAGTTTATTTATTTTGAGAGAGAAGGAGAGAGTCCCAAGCAGGCTCCATGCTATCAGCACAGAGGCCAATGCAGGGCTTGATCCCAGGAACCTTGAGATCATGACCTCAGCCTAAAGCAAGAGTCAGACACTTAAACTGACTGAGCCACCCAGGCGCCCCCTTTCTTTGGCCTTTTATGTTAAAAATCTATTAGCTACATCCCTGTGGGTGTATTTCTGGACTCTTGTTCACACACACACACACACATATGTATCTATGTGCACACACACACACACACACACACACACACACACACACACACACACACCCCTTCTTGTGCCAGCACCACACTCTGATCGCTGTAGCTTTATCCGAAGCCTAGAAGGCACCTGTGCCTCCTGCTACCCTCTAGGCGGCCGCTGAGCAATGCAGGTGTGAGCTGCCCGGGTCCACCTGCACGTGACTTGTTCCGTAAACACAGCAGAGTGCTGTGAATGTGCTTCGTCTTTCCTGTGATTGTTCTAGTAACGTTTTGTTCCTCTAGCTTATTTTACTGTAAGAGCACAATATATAATAATGTATAAAGCGTGTGATAATCTACTATTTATGGTGTTGGTGTGGCTCTGGTCAACAGTAGGCTATTTGTAGTTGAGTTTTGGAGGGGCCAACAGTGACGTGTGGGTTTCTGACTGTGCCGGGGTCGGTGCCCCTAACCCCATGCCGTCCAAAAGTATATAGAAAACTTGCTCTTAATCTGCACATTTCTGTTAGGAATCATATAATTTACTGCTGAAGACAGAGAAAACCAGATGGCAATTTTATTGTTATGTATCTTCAGGGATTATAGCTAAGTCTCCTGAAAGTCTGTTGCAAGTATTAATATCTAATGAATTTCAAGGATGAATGCCAGTGCCTCAAAGAGATGATTTAATTTTCTAAGTCATGTGTGATATAACATAGTCTGTGCATTGCAGCGCTGAGAGCAGTGGAGATGGAGGGGAAGTGTTAAGTTCTATAATATCTGAAAGAACAAAACTCTGACTTTAATTCCAAAATTAACAATATACACTATAATTTTGCTCCCCAAAATTAAGTGTCTTCTTGTACTGGGATGCTTATATTCAGTAACTCACTGGATTTCTTTGGTTTATTTTATTTTCCATAATCCTCTTAAAGCTTTTGACTTTAATCACGTGTTGGGATGTGAGGCAATTTTTTGCCCCAAAAATAATGCCCAGTAGTAATGTGAACCGACCATAGAAGGTATTGTGTAGCTGGGAAAAGACATCATTCATACGTAATTCAAAACCAGCCGACTCCACTGGGCGGGGTCCCCCGGGTTGCTCATAGGACACGCACGCCTTGCAGCAGAGAGGACACACTGCTTTTCCAGGGATGCATTTCCTTGTTATCATCATGAGACCCAGCAGTGGGGGTGAGAATGAATGCCCTCGCGGTGCATTGTAACCATTAGTAAATAAATGATGACAGGTTTCTTGGGAGACCATACACATCACGTTGCCCTGGAGCTTAAATCTGGGAGGGGATCAAGTGTGCGCTGTGAGGGACCACAGAGAGGTCACCTGCTGCTCAGGCGGGAACGAGTGTCTGTGTTGTGAGGTGCTCCGTGCAGATGAAGAAAAGAACATTCGTTAGGATTTCCTGTAGAACACAACATATTTTTGGATAAATTATCAGCACCATGTGCCAAACTGAAAAGCAAACATTTGACTATTTTATAGAACAAGAAAATCTAAAAATGCTTTAACGGAAATAAGCAGAAAACAGATGTAGAAATTGAATTAGTGGTATTTATAAAATTAGGATTTCTAAGAATACAGAGTAAAGAAAGACAAAAGTATGATAAAGAGGGTAAAAGGTATGGAAGACAGAACACATTATAGATATTCCTATAGAAGAAATGGAAGAAATGGAAAAGACACAGTAATCAAAGTACAATTACAAAACTTCCTCTTTTTTAAAAAAATGTTTATTCATTTTTGAGAGATGGTGGGGGAGGGGCAGAGAGGGAGGGAGGCAGAGACTCCCAAGCATGCTCCACGCAGACAGGAGCGAGCCTGATTCAGGCTGAGAGATCATGACCTGAGCCGAAGTCAGACGCCCAACTGACTGAGCCACCCACGCGCCCTATGAAATTTTCTTGGTACAGAATTTATTTCTGGCATCCTCAGAAATATATTATTGACCTTAGGAAATTCAAAAGTAAATGAATATAGAGACTTGAGGAATTCATGCAGGGCCAAATAAGTAAATCAGTAAAATAAAATAAAAGATGATGATCATTAACTGAATGTAATTCAACTTCTCCTGGAATTCACTGCTGGGGCAGCAGGTGATGCTGGAGTGGCTTCCTGGTTGATGGGAAAGAATTCTCCAGCCACTGCATCTCATCTCGCGGACCGCCCGGGAGATGCCGCCGGGCGTGCATGTGGCCTGGGCACGGCCGTCAGTCTGATGCTTGGCAAGCACATAGTTCACACCCTGCACTCCCCATGCTAAGCGAGCAGCTCAGCAGCCTGTGGCACCCTCAGCACTGTGCCATCATCGCCATGACCTCCCGCCAGGTCCCTGGCGGCGCCAATCTGCTTTCCGTGCGAGCCTGCCCGTTGCAGACACTTGACATTAACGGGCTCACACGGCGGTCTTTGACTCGCTTCTTTCCCTTGCCATGACTTTGAGGTTCGTCCACATTCTAGCAAGTTTCAGACTTTATTTTTTGTTGCTGAAAATACATTCCATTGTATCACATCCGTCCAGGGACGACTGGGTCAGAGAGAGAGGGAGACACAGAATCTGAAGCAGCTCCAGGCCCTGAGCTGTCAGCATAGAGCCAGACGCGGGGCTCGAACCCATGAACCGTGAGATCATGACCTGAGCCGAACTCAGATGCTTAACCGACTGAGTCACCCAGTTGCCCCCAAATTCATTTTTTCAAATGTGAATATCCAGGCATCCCAGCAACACTGGTCAAAGATGTATTCTTTCCCCCGTTGACTCGCCCTGACAGTCTTGTTGAAAATGGTCATATAAGTGAGGGTTTATTTCTGGATTCTCAGTTTGATACCATTGATGCGTGTCCCACCTTGTGGGGCAGGACTCTGTACCCTCCATTAGTGCCACACTGCCTTGATTACTGTACTGGGTAGTAAGCTTTGAAGTCGGGAAATGTGAGCTCCTAGCTTTATTCTTTGTCAGGGTGTTTTTGACTGTCTTGGGTCCCTCGAATTTCCAAACACTTTTAGGATCAGCTCGTCAGTTTTTGCAAAGAAGCCACCTGGCCTCTGGACAGAGGTGGCCGCGGGTCTGTGGATTGGGGAGGGGTCATCGCCATTGCAGTGTTGAGTCTTCTGACCTGTGAGCATGGATCCTTCCTAGCGATTTAGTTCCTCGGCTTCCCTCCGCAAGAGCGCGCACCTTCAGAGTTTCCCGTCTGTTTTCATACAGTCGTTCCCAGATATTTTATTCCTTTTATGTTCTTACAAATGGAATTGTCTTATTTCCATTTTTAGGTTACTCACTGCAAGTGTACAGAGACGCACTTGCTTATTGCTGGTCTTGTGTCCTGACGCATTTTAAACTCGTTAAGTGGTTCCAGTGATCTTCGGGTGGGTTCCTTAAGATTTTCTATACATAAGATAATATAATCTGCAAATAGAGGCTTCTTAATTTTTTTTTAATTTTTTTTTATCTCTGAGAGAGAGAGAGAGAGAGAGACAGCATGAACAGGGGAGGGTCAGAGAAAGAAGGAGATACAGAATCTGAAACAGGCTCCAGGCTCTGAGCTGTCAGCACAGAGCCTGACGCGGGGCCCGAACCCATGAACCATGAGATCATGACCTGAGCCGAAGTCGGACGCTTAACCTACTGAGCCACCCAGGTGCCCCGAGTCTTCTTAATTTTTTTTTTTTTTTTTTTTTTTATTTCTAGGAGAGAGAGAGAGACAGCGTGAGCAGGGGAGGGTCAGAGAGAGAGGGAGTCGCAGACTGAAACAGGCTCCAGGCTCCGAGCTGGCAGTCAGCACAGAGCCCGACACGGGGCCCGAACCCACAAACCGCGAGATCATGACCTGAGCGAAAGTCAGACGCTTAACTGACTAAGCCACCCAGGCGCCCCTCTTCTTAATTTTTAATATAATTGAGTATTAGGTCTTTTTTGATTATTAAGACTTTTTTTTTTCTTTTGCAGAAGTTTAATATTCACAGCAAACTTGAGGGGAAGGTACAGAGATTTCCCACACGGCCTCTGCCCGCTCACCCGGGCACGGCCTCTCTGGGTGTCAGCACCCCGGCAGAGGGGACGTTTGTCACAGTTGTGTCTGTGGACACGGCGTGACCACCCACAGTCCATAGTTCACCTGAGGGCCTGCCCGTGGTGGTGTCCGCTCTGAGTTTGGGCAAATTAATGGAACCTGTTCATTGATGTATCACACAGAGTAGTTTCCCTGCCCTGAAAACCCTTCCCCCCCCCCCCCACCCCGTGCTCTGCCTTTTCCTCCCTCCTCTGCCCTGAACACAAGCCCTGGGAGGAGAGGCGTGAGGGACCCCAGGACGGCAGTGCGCAGGGATAGGTGGGTCGAGAAATCGGCTCGTGTGAGCAGAGGCCTGGCGCCTGAGAGGGGGGTGCGGTGCAGGGGTCCGGCTTGTGCTCTAGAACCGTGTGGGCGGCTGGGGAGGAGACATGGAAGAGGAGTGGGCCAGCTGCAGGGACCAGGCCGCCGCTTGGCACACCTGTGCGGGCCGGCGATGCGGGCGCCACGACGGGGCCGTGCTGTAGAGCCGAGGGGAGGGAAGGGGCCCCAGGCTTTGGGAGACCGGTCTGCAGGCGCTGACACTGGCCTGGCGGTGGCGGTGAAGGAGGGCGGGGGAGAGAGGGCCCCTTGCTGGAGGGGACGGGGGAGCTGGGGAGAAACACTTGGAACAGAGCACGTGGCCTCAGTGGGCTTCGGCCGTGCACACGTGTGTGGGGCGGGCCGTCCCGGGGGCTGACTTCTGTGCGCTCGCTTGGGGACATGACATCTATCTTGCACACAAACTTTCAAAAAATGTTCAGAAGAAAATTTAAAAGGATTATATAAAGATTCAGTAGAACAGATTTTTAGAGCAGATCACAAAACAGAAACTGTAAAGAATCAGATTGAAAATTTGACTACATTACAGTGAAAATATCTACATATTTATAGATATGGTTTTGTCTTATTTTCCCCTCTAAAAAGACAGCATAACTCAGAGTAAATGATAGAGCATAGGCTGGAAAAGCATGTTTTCAATTAGAATACAAAGAATTTATTTCCATATTATATAAATAGTCAAAAATGAGAAAATACCACATAGCACCCAGTGGTATAAACAGGAAATCCTCTCTAAGGGCAGTAAACCTAAGTGAGGCTCAGCGGGCTCGCTGGCAATCAGGGAAATAATTATCGTTCAGGATAAATTACTTCACAGCCATGAGGTTGAAAAATAAAAAGTGTGTTAATGCCAGGTGTTGCCTCCTTAGTGGATTGTTCACATGCACTTTGTAAATCTCCACAACTGCTGTGAGGAGCGGTCTGGCTGGAGAGTTTAAAACCCTCCTGCTTTTTTTAACATGATGGTGGCGTGCAGGGGTGAGTGGGTAGGAGGCAAACCAGAGCTGTGAGAAGTGTAACCAACTTGTGAACCCAAGGGGGCGCTGTGGGAAGAGGCTTGGATGGGTGAAGTTACAGGAGGAGCTGGAGGCGGGGCTCCTCGGGACTGAGGTTTGCGGGGTGAAGTTATAGAAGGTGCTGGAGGTGGGGAGCCTGGGGACTGAGGTTTGCGGGGTGAAGTTATAGAAGGTTCTGGAGGCAGGGTGCCTGGGGACTGAGGTTTGCGGGGTGAAGTTATAGAAGGTGCTGGAGGCGGGGTGTCTGGGGACTGAGATTTGTGGGGTGAAGTTATAGAAGGTGCTGCAGGCGGGGCGCCTGGGGACTGAGGTTTGCGGGGTGAAGTTATAGAAGGTTCTGGAGGCAGGGTGCCTGGGGACTGAGGTTTGTGGGGTGAAGTTAAGAAGGTGCTGGAGGCAGTGCTCCTGGGGACTGAGGTTTGTGGGGTGAAGTTCTAGAAGGTGCTGGAGGCGGGACGCCTGGCGGGCTGAGCTTGCTTCGCGGCCCCGGGAGGGAGAAGGGTGGGACCATTGACTGAAAACCGGACTTGGCAGCAGGTTCAGACTGTGCCGGCTTCACCTCAGCTTGGGGGTGTCTGCTCGCGGTGATGCTGCTGATGTCGGTGAGCGGTGGCACCGGGAGGCGTGTGGACTGTCACCGTCGGGAAGACCCGGGGGCCGCTGAGGGCTGTTGCCTGGTAGCGCTTTGGCGTGAGCACATCCGCACATGAACATCAGCTGTGTCTCAGCTCCATTACCTGAGCCGAAGGAGCCAGGCTTTCCCACATGCACTCGAGCAAGGGGCCCCCAGGCTCAGTCTCCCACGTCGGTGGGATTGTGGGGAGGGTGGAGAGCGGCCTCCTCGGGGGGCTCCAGGCACAGAACCGACGGGGCGCAGGAGGTGTGTAGCCGCAGGTAGAGAGGGGTGACTGTAAGGAACGGCCCGTGTGGTTATGGTGGCGGAGAGGCTCCTCCGGGTCTGCTCCCGGCCAGCTGCAGGCCCGGGGATCCGAGTCAGAAGGCCTGAGGGGCAGGGGGCCAGTGATGTGGTTCAGGCCTGAAGGCAGAAAGAACTGATGTCCCAGGTTGAAGACCATCTGGCAGAGGAATTCTCGTTTTAGAGAGCAGCCCCTTTTTTGTTCTAGCAGGTCTTCAACTGAGTGGACGAGGCCCACCATATCATGGAGAGCAATCTGTTTTACTCAGAGTCCACTGACTTAGAAGTTATTCTCGTTCAAAATGCTTTCACAGAAACATCCCAAATAATGTTTGACCAAATATCTGAGCACCATGGCCCAGTCAAGTTAACGCACAAAATTAACCATCGCAGGGGCCAAATAAAGTATGTGAGTTGGTCACTGGGATAGAGATGCAAGCCAAGTTCACCCTGGTGACCTGTACTCTCACGGGAGGCTAGGGTGTCCCAGGTCAGGGAAGGCTCCCTGCAGGTGAGGACACGAGAGCTGAGACAGAACCGGAGAGGCGAGGGAGAGGGGTGTCTTGAGGAGATGGAACGGTCGCGCAGATGCTCAGAGGCAGGAGCAGATGGCGTGCAGAGGAGCTGATGCTGGTGCAGTGGGCTGGTCTGCACAGCCGCCGTGCGGCGATCGGAAACGGGGGCCAGAGACGCGGGTTTCGTAGCGGCTGCTGAGAAGTTCAGACTCGGCTCAACGCGGGAGAACTGTTTACGCAAAGCGGGATTATTGGTACCTATGGTTTGGTCACGTGACAGACAGCGTTAGCTACTCCAGCCCTGGAGCCCGAGAGAAGGATTAAATCACCACGGGGCAATTTAGGGGAGAGGTGATGCTTTGAATCAGGAGGGTGGCCGTGAGATACAGAGAGTGGGAAGGAGGGGCAGGCTGATGGCCAGAGACGTGGGGTGAGGGGCTGCAGGGTGGCGCCCCGTGTCTCACGTGGGCCAGACTGGCAGTGGCAGGGCCAGCGTCCGAGGCACAGTCAGTGGCCGGCAGACCTGAGGTTTGGGGCTGGCTGTCCCCGCTCTGCCGTCTACGCCTGTTCTCTGAGCCTGGAGCCTGATGGCCACATGGTGACCGAGAAGAAAGGAGCCGCCAGACAGCAGATCA
>NW_024081185.1:545287-602787 GCF_003009895.1 Hyaena hyaena | reverse complement strand
AGCCGGTGGTCCGGGAGCGCGTGGGGCCACAGACGGATCACTGGCAGGTTCAAGCTCACCAGCACCTGGGAGGCCCCGAAGAGGACTCTGGACCCCCCAGTTAGGGGTTGAAAGGAATCCTTTTTGACTTTACCTGTAAGCCGCTCTCAGTAACAGCTCAAGGAGTTTTTGTGTCAAGGCGGCTGGGATTGGGCTGGACCCACATGATTTGTCCTGGTGGGACTGGAGGGAAGTGGGTTACAGCCTCCGCCTGGCCGGCTGGTTACCCTCCTCCCTGGGGGGAGTGGATGGATCAGCTCCTGGGTGTTTTCCTCCTTCGCTGCAGTGGGGCTTAGTGTCCATAAAATCGGGGCGAATTGCTCAGGCTCGCTGCATTTGAGTCTGGGTGGTGGGAAACTGTTTTTAAAGCAATTCTCTGTGCTCAGAATGTGCAAATAGACGGTGTGGAGTCTTTTTGTTTGGGATGGCAGAGATAAAAGGGCTTTAATCTTTGTGTCAAATGCAGCATCTTATTACAATATGGGGACATGGGGCGCCTGGGTGACTTAGTCGGTTGAGGGTCCGACTTTCGCTTAGGTCATGATCTCACGGTTTGTGGGTTCGAGCCCCACGTCGGGCTCTGTGCTGACTGCCAGCTCAGAGCCTGGAGCCTGTTTCAGAGTCTGTATCTCCCTCTCTCTCTGACCCTCCCCTCCTCACGCTGTCTCTCTCTCTCTAGAAATAAATAATATAAAAATAAAATAAAATAAAATAAAATACGGGGATATAACCTTATGCATCAGGTTGGTGGTAGATTGCCGTGTTGCGTGCCGGCAGCATAAATCTGAACGTTCCCGCACTGGGTCGCCCCAATTCTCTGCACTCCTGGCCCCCTTGGACAGAGGGTTTGTCTGAAAGGACAGGCTGGCCGGCCTTGACCCCAGTGACGTCTCCTCTGCCAGGACAGCCACCCTGGGGTGTTGCGTCAGCTTTAGGCAGATCATGTTGTCGGACAAGTGGGTTCAGTTCAGCCTGTAGCAGTTTCCCAGGAGAGCCAGTCACTGCCCACATCCCCGTGTGCCCGGATGACCGTGTGACCACAGGGCAGAAAACACACTGGAAAGTCTAGGCTGGGAACTTTCTAGAATGGCTGGAGATGTGGGAAAAGCAGTGTAGATATCATACTCGCAAAACCTGTTTCGTAGAGGCCCCTGCGTGGTCTCTGCCTTGGCGGCTGCCCTCATCAGGAAAGTGAGGGCGTGGGCGTGCGTGGGCCAGGCCACATCTCCTCGTGTTCCCTGATTGATTTAGAAAGTAAAGTAGAAGAGAACATCTATTTGGAAAATCCCAAGGAAAGTGAGGACTAATGTGAAGAAACCTGAAAGATTCTTTATTAAATAAATAAGTGACTTGACTGAATAAGATTACACCAGGATGTGATATGGGAGATTAAATATGTATTTTCTCTGCAAATGAATTTATAGTTTTAGCACAACACCAATCAAAATGCCAAGAGTATTTTTAAATAAAATAAATGAGTCCTGATGTTTAGCTGCAAGGTGAGCAGGTGAGAATGAAGGAGGCACTAAAAGTGTGGAAGCCGCTGACCCGCCCGAGCAAGCGTCTGCGCCTCGTGGGCGCCGCGGGCACGAGCCGGACACTATGGATCAATGCCAGGTGGGCTGTCTAGACAGAATCCCGCACTGAGCGCAAGGCTGTGGGCATGTGAAGTAGACGGCATTGACGCAATCTGTTAGTTATTTGGGAAAAATGATTTAAGACCCGCCACATGCATTCCAAATGGATTAAATAATTAGTGTGAAGACTCAAAGTATAAAACACTCCCCCTCATGTCACCAAGTGTCTGACCGCATGTCTGTGGCATCGCTGATCGGAGTCTCGTGGAGTCTAATAAAATGGAAGGGGATCACCGGGGATCGACTCGGGTTTCCCTTTGGGACAGTGGGGACCTGCTGGAGGCAGGATGGCATCCGGGCAGGACACTGGACACTGGACACTCCAACTAACCAGGGGCCCCTCCAGTGGCTGGTGACTGGGAGCCAACCACGAGGCGGGCTGCCGGTCAGGTGTGTGCAGGGCTGCGCTGGGCAGGCGCCCGGGGGAGGCCGTGCCCCGTGGGATCCCCCTGGAGCTCCTGGGAGGGTCTGCGTGTCACACCGTGGGCGGCAGCGTCCATTCCCATGTGCGTCTGTCCCTGGGGCCCTGGCACAGCCTGACGGTGTTGGAGAGATCTGAACGACTGGGTCCCGCGAGAGCATCTGTTTGCTGGACTCAAGCCCCGAAGTTCTGCTGCCCAGTCAGCCCAACAAATGGGTTTGCTGTTGTACTTTCTTTTGCTATGTATTTATAGAATTTAGAATACATCTTTTAAAACCAGCCCAAGAGCAATAAATCATTGTAATACGACCTGTTAATCAACGTCTGGAAAAGCAAACAGCTCTCAGTCATTACTGGACAGTTAATTCTTGAAAGTCTTTCCCGTGCTCAGCGCCACATGCGGACACACAGCCTTTAATTAGAAACCACTCTAGCGTGATTTTATGGAATTTTGGGATTATTAATCAGACTCTCTGGTGGTGTTCCTCTCCAGCGCTAAGCGTGAACACCGAACACAACGCGGGACCGGAGATTAGCCCTGCTCCCCCCGATTTCAGGTGCTCCGTGGCGGTAGTTCCGCACCTGCCATGTGACACGCCAAGAACTCGGGAGGGGTCGCAGGGGTCAAAGCGCACCGGCCTCCCTGCTGGAAGTAGGTCAGGGAATTGTAAACTGGCATTTGCCAGCATCCGGAATTACAAATAAATGAAACTTCCAGGAAAATGAGTGAGGGAGACTCTGTGGTTTTGAGAGAAAAGACGTTGGCCCTTCGTGTTTCCTGCTCACTCCCTCCCACTCCCTCCCACTCCCCCTCGCTCCCCCCGCTCCCCCCCACTCCCCCTCCCTCCCACTCCCCCCCGCTCCCCCTCACTCCCTCCCACTCCCCTCTGCTCCCCCCCACTCCCCCTCACTCCCTCCCACTCCCCCCCCCTCCCTCCCACACCCTCTCACTCCTCCTCTGGGAGTCTATGCTGAGCACTTCCTGACACCCCTGTCATGACAGCCTGCTGACTCGGCCTTTGGGGGGCATCCAGGTTCCACTCACGTCTCCCCGTCCCTGCTCACCAGGGAATGCAGCCTCCTCTGCCCTGACCTTTTATCCTTGACTCCCTTCTGCCCTTGACCTCCTTCCCTAACTCTCCCTTTGCCCTTGACCTTTTTCCTTCCCTTGACCTTCCTTCTGCTCCTGACCCTCCTGCTGCCCTTGACCTTTTTTTTTATCCTTGACCCTCTTCTGCCTTTGACCTTTCTTCTCCCCTTGACCTTTGGTTAATTTTGTTAATTGTGAATGGTCGTACTGGTGATATTTGCTGGTATCGTCCAGCTTTTTTTGGAGGTCCAGATGTTCAGATGTCCTTGGTTAGCTCTTCCGGAAATGCCTCTTTGGGATTGTGGCCTGTTAGACGTTCTCTGTGGACCTGCAAGGAACACCTCTGGGCGTGTGCTCCAGAGCAGGGTCGCTGGGTCAGGACTCACCCAGGCGTCTTCACGGCATAGCTCGGGCACATGCGAGAGAGCTGTGCGCCAGTCTGGGCGCCTGCCGCCTCTTGATGTTCTCACCTCAACTTCTGGTTTTATTGTTTTTACCAACCTGTTGGATATATTAAGCAACTTTGCAAAAGTTTTGAAGTAATATCCTTCTTTTCATTCAGCTCATAACTTGCTGAGTTATTCTCTCCGTAAGTGGGAATTGTTTTCTGCTGATCTCGAGTAGCATTCGTCAGTGATTTGGAAGTCCCTCATGTTATGGTCAGAGACGACACCCTGACTGACCGTGATGCTCTGTGGTTGACTTGGGGCAGTGTTCCATGGGGACCCTGAAATGAGTTTTCTTTGGTTTTATTTTGTTTTTTTAAAGTAAACTCTACACTCAGTGTGGGACTTGAACTCGACCCCAAGATCAAGAATCATGCTCCACTCACTGAGCCAGCCAGGAGCTCCTAAAATGAGTATTTTTAAAATTCATGGCTGTTTTCTTTCAAGATTCGTAATCGTATTTCAAATCTTCTGTATCTTTGCTTCTTTCCCTTTTATTCTAACAGCAGATGGGCGGACAGGTGTTACAAAACCTCCAACTGCAGCTTTAATTATGTTTATCTGCATTATTTGGATATAGGATTTTTATCTTAAATATTTGTTGGGCATGTGTGTGGTCTTGGCTGTTATATCCTCTTGGTTTATTGTTCCTTTTTATCAGTGTTTTGTTGTTATGCTTTTATTATTATTGCTGGAAAATCTGGTTTGTTTTTCATAAATGGGTTTAAATTGGTTTGATTCCCTTTGTGGAGTTCATATTTCCCTAGTTTATATATCACTGTCCTTTCCTTTTCAACTTTTTTGGTATATTTTATTGTGTCTTCAGTTGATTTCTTGTCTTTATTTTATTGTGGGCAGATTTCACATGAGGAGCTTTTAAACTTGAAGCAACAGTTTCCCTTCTATGTGTGGGAAATGTGTTCTTTTCCAAGATAAACAGTTGTGCTGTCTGCCAATCATGATAATTTTGTCCTTTTCCAATCATTAAACACTATATTTCTACTTCCTGCCTTATTAATGTAGCTCTGTTTTTTCAGAACAATGTTAGTTGGTAGCGATGATAACTAAAGTATTTTATAATAACTTTCTGACATCTGTTAACAAAGTCATAAGATTTTTCCTTCTGGTTTATTTAGGTGACTAATTACTTATGATCCTTAGGATAGTCTTTTGCTGACATATAACTGTCTCTGTGTAGTTGCTATGTTATTCTCTTATTCTGTTCTTGAGTTCTGTAATGGGAGTGCTGAAGACCATCCATTTATATTCAAAACTGAGACTTTGTTCTTCATTTATTTTTGTTCTTCTCTGTCAGGCTTTTAATTTTTCTGTCAATTCCCTCTCTCCTATACTTTGAAATACTTTACGCAGGATAGGATTTCTTTCCTTGAAAGTTTAAAAGTATGCACTCAACACCATCTGAGCTTTGGATCATTTATGAATATGGTGTTGATAAAATTGTGAGTTTGTTCATTGTCTTGAAATCTACTTGAGTTTTGACAATTTAATTTTTACAGAAAATTGTCACAGAGCAGATGCAAACCGCTGTCCCCTGTGGCTTTACCTTGGCCGTGTTTCTCCACCAGGTTATTTCATTGAGAGTCTTTTCTACTTTGGCTTATAGACTCCGTCTCTCCTCAAGTGCATTGCAGACAGCAAATTGAAAATTTAATAAACTGTGTCTTATTTCTTGTAATTTTATTTGGCATAACTTTCCTCTGGTTTTTCGAGCTGATCCCTATATTGTTAGCAACTGTATATTCTTCAAACAGACCCTGACTCAGCCCCGCTCTTCCCACTGAGTTTGCCACTTCTCCGCAGTGGGCAAACAGGGCCCGCGGTTCACCTCCTTGCGTCCGCCCTGCAGACCTGCCAACCAGCACAGGAAAGGCCGTGTGAGAGTCGTGGACACACCTGCGTGGGCATCGCCCGCCCGCCTGCCAGGTAAGCCCGTCGTTCCTGGTCCGCCAGCACAGGCAGCGAGAACCGGCCAGGTCAGAGGCTGGTGGCCGGCGGGCACGGCTTTCCCTGGCCACCTGGCCATCCTGCCCCCCGCCCTTGGGGTTCTGCGCACCCTACACGTGGCTCCTCTCAAGGGCCTGGAGGCCACCACCTAGGATGCCCTGAGCCGGAGCTGCCTGGTGGCACCCCATGCGCGTGGGACCTTGGCGCACCCCCGCAGTCGCCTGCCACGTGTCTTCTCATCCCCGACTGTGACGCGTGGCTGCTGGTGGTGCTGCGTGCTAGTCTCAGCCGACCCTTCTTCTCAGTGCTGAGTCTACACAGCTGCTTCCTTTGAGGGTTGCCTTCCCGGGCAGGAGGATGAGTGGCTGCACAGAACCCGCGTGGTTTTTCGCATTGTCATGTAGTAGCTGTTTCATGTGGTTTCTGGTGTGTGAACCTCTCTATTCTCTCTTTTTTTCAAGATTTTTTTTTTTTGAAAGAGAGAGTGAGCATGCGGGAGAAGCAGAGAGAAGGAGAGAGAGAATCCCAAGTAGGCTCTGTGCTGTCAGCGCCCAGCCCACTCGGGGTTCAGTCCCATGAACCTTGAGATCATGACCTGAGCCAAAATCAAGAGTCGACGCTTAACCGATTGAGCCACCCAGGCACCATCCTTTCTCTTAATACCAGCATTGTTAGGGTTAGCTCACCAATATTTTTTTAAATTAATTCAGTGGATCTGAGCTGAGCTCAGACTTGCCATCTGACTCAGAAATCCTGAAATCTGTTCTGTACAAAGTAGCTGGTTGAGATGTCATTCGCAGACCATACGAGCCACACACTTGAAGTACACAGGTCAGCGCCACTTCTATTACGGAGCTGTGCCAGAACGTTCTCATTCCCCAGGAGGAAGCACCGGGTCCAGACTGGTCCTGGCCCCCGCCCCCCGCCCCTGCCCCCGCATCGGCTCCTCTGTGCTCCGCGGGTCCGCCTGCCCTGGGCCTTCTGTGGACATGGGGTCATGGAGTAGGTGGTGGCCGTGCTCATGCGCTTATTCGCACGAGGCGGTCAGGTCCATCCACGGCATTCCGTGTGTCACAACTGCATTTCTGTTGTTCCGGAATGTTTCTCCACCTTCGGGATAGGACATGTGTGTGTAGCCACCATCACCTGGGACAGTTGGGCTGTTGTTGCCCGTTGTGAGGACACTGCCGTGGACACTTGCAGACACATTTGGCCCTCTGGGTCTGTATGTGGGAGTGGATTTGGTGGCTGGCGTGGGCCCTCTGTGTTTAATCACTGTGAGGAAGTGCCAGGCTCTTCCCAAGGTGTGGAGGGGTCCCATGTGCAGTCCTCACCAGCACTGTTCCTTTCCACGTTCCGATGACAGCCACTCTGGGGGTGTGCAGTGATGTGAAACCTGAACTTTAAACCTATTTCTTGTGGTCAGAAATGACACAGTTTGAATGAATGAAAAGCCTAATGGAGAAAATAAAACACACCCATTACAGCACAGACAAAAAGCTACTCAGCATTTCAGGGTATAACTCTCCTGCCTTTTTTCTACTTATGGGCGTGTATTTGGAACTTTCTTGCCCTAAAATGGCTCATATTGTACTGATAGCTGTTCCTTGCTTTGCTGCTCAGCACAATGCGAGCATTTACTATCTCACTTAATGCTCTTCTAAAACATGAATTTATTGGCTGCTGTTATCAGCCAATATCATTGTTTATTTACTTACTAATACTGAACATGTAGGTAGTTTTATATTTCCCACTATGTAAACAATTTTGCAACACATTCATCTGATAAATATTTTTGAATACAATTAATATCAGTCCCTTAAAATAAAGTCAAGGATTAAATTATAGAGCCAGCACTTGTGAGCTTTGGAAGTGTGCCTACGTCATATCAGCGGAGTGTGGGAAAGGTGTACCCGTGTGTGTGCAGACTTAATTTTAGAGAGAGCTTGCCCTTCCTCAAGCTGAGGAATTATCTGTCACAGGTCAGAGTTGCTACCTCATTCTTGGTGCCACTTTATCGTCTTTATAAAAAATACTCTGTGACTCAGGTGAACTTTACGTATATGTAGATGAACCTATACACCAGGATTGATGGGCCAGGTCAGGGGTCAGAATATTATAAAGTGCACAATCGTCATGTTTTATTGTAAAGCTATTTGCACATCATTCCTTTCCACAATAATTTTTATCCAAGACGGCTGCTTCTCTAAGTACGGTCCCACAGGGCAACTCTAGGCATATCTGTTAACAGATTGGAAAACAAAACGGGCGGATTGTTGTGGAAAACAAATGCAGCCGTGGCATAGGTTCTGCAGATGAAACAGTGACTTCCCAAAGTGCCTTCTGGGAAGACCTTCCTGGGGACCGTTCAGCAGCTGCGGTGCCCTTGACCCGGGGCTTCGGCAGGTCGTGGGCAGGGTCAGCCACACTCCCCCTTGTTTTAACAGCATCCAAAGGAGCCACTTGCACCGTTTTCTTGTTTAATACAATGGGTAAGAACGTGAAGAAATCCAGCCTGCTTAGGATGACTTCAGCTCTTACGCGGGAGGACCCGTCTTCTGAAGAATGCGGTTACAAAGCACCATGTCCTGCAGTGCGTAGCGCAGCCACGCGTCCTATGGGATGTTCCACCTGATGCTAATGAATGTGCTAAGTTCGTGAACTCAAGTTGTTGTCCTTAAAAATGTTGGGAGCCCACGCCTGATTGAGTTCCAGAGTCAGGTGTGTCACGCATGTCCGCTGTCACACGGGGCACGTTTGCAAAACGCAGATACACTATTTCTTCTTCATCCACGTTCCGACTTCCCAAATGAGTCCATGCTTTGTTGAAGAAGGACATCTGTACCCAAAAATACACACCTTGACAATCCACTCCGCTCTGCAAATCCATGCACACATGGAATATGTGCAGAGCTCACGTAGACTCTGTTCTACATGTGAGGTTCCCCATACTCAGTAATGAGGGTTTGCCTTTATTTTGCTTTTGTGAAGCAGTGATAAATTCCCACTTAAAAATTATTAAAAATATATATGGGGTGCCTGGGCGGCTCAGTCGGTTAAGCGTCTGACTTTGGCTAAGGACATGATCTCATGGGTTATGAGTTTGAGCCCCATGTCGGGCTCTGTGCTGACAGCTCAGAGCCTGGAGCCTGCTTTGGATTCTGTGTCTTCCACTCCCTCCCTCTTTCTCTCTCTCAAAAATACATAAACAGTAAAAAAATTAAAAAAAATATGTATAAAGAATTGTTTTGACAGATTCACCAGTAGTATCTGAGTGACTGACAGTTGAGTTCTGGTGATGATAAATGCTAATTCACTTATTTTCCTTGGTTGCCTTAAGGTCTTTCATGACTAGAAAATGTGTATACAGTAAGACTTTTTCTGCCAGTGTTTTCCTCATACTTCATTGCATTTCAAAATGCCGTTCAAGCAGGTAGATATCTATTTTAAATAACTTTGAAATGCCTTCTTTATGTCAAATCCAAGTTATTCAAATGTTATACCATTTTGTTGAGTCTTCTGGTCTTTGTGACTTACTAGAACATTCTACTTCTGCAGGAACAGAAATCACTTAGCAGCATGAAGCCCTTCTTCCTTCTTTCCCCCCTAAAAGGACATGATAAGTAGGTCATTTCGACAGACTTAGCTTGTTTTCTTCCATAGCTATAAACTCACTGGGACGGCAGGATCAATCACTCTATGTCAGACATCTGAATGGCAGTTACATGGTCAGGGTTACTGACTAAGATTGACTCTAAACAACTTTGAAAACAGACATTTAAGAGACCCTGACCTGAGGCATCTCCCGTGATTATAGGCAAGGGCGCATCCTGCTGCCTCGCACCACCGGCGGCCGTGTCTCTGAGAAGCCAGGTCGATGCCATCCCTGCAGGCCTGGACACAGGTTCACATCGGCCCCCTTCCGTGGGTGGCGGTCATACCCGCATAAGCCTCCTGCTGTGTCTACACCGCAGCCGCCCCATACAGGATGTTGGTTATGGAAGAAGTGAGGGCATTCTTACCGTCTGGGCCCCTGCTTACCTTTCATTTCTTACCACTCAGCCTCCCTGCGGCCATGTTGACGCCTTTCTGCCCAGTATAATCACCAGGGGGGCTGTAAACGCCTCACCTCTGACCTGTGAGGCCAGAGTCGCTTTTGGGGGCTCAGGTACTGATGGCTTTGGACATACAGCAGGCGACTTCAGGGCACCCGAAACCGGGCCCCTCCCTGAGCTTCTGGCCTCAACTGTTCTGAATCCTTTAGCGTCTTTCGCACTTGACTGCCCGGCACCCATTGCCCGCACCCCATCCTGAGGCTCCTGGGCGGCTGCCCTTTCCTGATCTCGGGGTCCCACACCCTGAGGAGCTCAGGGGATGAGGTGAGGTCTCTGCCTTTGCTAAAATCCCCGAAGATATGCCGACCTCACTAGTCTGCCGATGGTAAGGAAATGTCTCCTAAGGTATGAATTTCCCTTTTCTGTGTTCCAAATTGAAAATCACTTAGACTTTTTCCTTTTGAATTCATATCACACCTGATGGTGTGAATCATGTCAGAAGATGTGATGGCAGCGTCGTTTCTAACCAGGCTGCAGGTGAAGGTAGCTTGGAGATCCCATCTGACACCTCAACTTTGACGCTAACAGCGCATCGGCAGCTGTCAGACGAGCTGTCTGGTGTCTGACTTTGCTCCGTGTTCACTCCCTTGTGCTGCCTACTCTGAGCAGGTGAGCTGGACGGATTTGGGGCAGAAGCTACTGTTCATTTAAGTGCGGAGGCTGCAGATGGAAGCGAGTCTTTTGTTGGGCGGGTCCAGAAGTGCACGCGCCTGGCTTGGCCGAGAGGATGTGGGCTCCCGCGTGACTTGTGCAGACCAGCCCGGTGGCCACGCGCTCCTGGCCTGTGTGGCGTGTCACCCCCAGGTGTGTGCACTGGGGTTGCCCTGGCGGGTCCTGGGGTGACAAGGCATTTCTCTGTGGAGCGTGTGCCAGCCCCTCCCCCACAGCTTGGCCTTTGTATCTTGTTAGGAACCCAGCAGTCAGAGTGATACCGCATGTTCACACCGTGCATGTTCACACCGCGCGTGTTCACACCGTGTCTGGGACCAGTGAGGACTGTGATTCGTGTGCTGCTCCGTCACCGCCACATGCCCTTTAGGCGGCCATGGGACAGGCGCGGTGCTGGGAGGGGCCTTTTCTGGGCTCTCCGCGCTGCCCCGTGGCCACGTCTCTAACCCGCAGCACTGTTCCCACGCTTCCGCTCGCGGGACCCGATCCTGCTGCTCTCCTGGGTTCTGAGATGCGGTCGGCAATAGCAGGACCGAGAGCCCGTGTTTCAGGCGGCACCACAGACGGGGGGGGCGGGGTAGGTGACGGCAGCCAGGGCGGCTGTGATGTGCCAGGTAGCACCACAGACGGGGGTCTTCACGTTGTTTGGTGGATGTGCACCTGGGCACCTAATGGTCCTTTGGGGGGAATATACCTCTTTCTCTCTTGGTTCCATTATATAAATGTGCAAATAATATTTGCAAAATAATTGTGTATTTATATTACTGTCTGTTTAAATATGCACGTGTATTTGTAGATTACACCGATAGACTGGTACTTACCCAGCCATACTGCTAGACTTAAGTGATTTCTGCTACATTTGTATACTTTCCAGTTTTATTTATGGACCTTAATACTGTTCGTAAATATTGTAAATGTTGTCGAATTCTTACACCTTTAAATTCCTTTTTCCTGTCTCATGGGAGACGAAGGTGTGCAGGAAAATGCTGGGTGACAGCCATGGGGTAGGGATTCTCACCACGTAGCATGAGGTTATCAGAGGGGTTTAACCAACCCACCTTTTAGAGAGTCACAAAATTGCTATCATTTCTGCTAATTTTAGGACCACTTTGTATGTTGTGTGTGTGTGTCTTTACCAAATATGCGTGATGCCAGGATCACTCACTCTGTGGGTGCCTTTTTAATCTCTTGTAGTGTCTTTCATCAACAGAGTTTCTCAATCTTTATGAAGAACAACTAAGCCCTTTCTCGATTAGAACATTTCTGGACTAGAACTTTTTGCATGCTGTTCGGGTAGGCTTACTACAAGTCCACGGACATGTTGTCATGTTTTCTTTCAAACGTTGACTGACCATTCACATTTAGCTCTGCGGGCCAGCTGGCCTTGGTGGTCCGGTCCGCTCTGCGGCAGGGCTGGGGGCGAGCCCGTGTGTGCCCACACAGAGCAGGCATTCTCCCCCTGGACTCCGCTGTCCTGCCGCGTTTATTACAAGGGAAGTGAACACACATACGTGCATTTCTTCTGGGCTCTGTATTCTCTCTTCTCCACCATCTTCCTTGAGCAAATAAATACCCCACCTTTAATTGCTATAACTTTAAAATAGTTCTTGATGTCTGGCAGTGTATGTCTTCACCTTGGCTTCTCCTCTTCCGGACTGCCTTGACTGTACTTGACTCTGCATTTCTGTTTACAATTTAGAATTATTTTGTCAATTTCTGAAAACTTGCCGGCGTTTATGATTTTCTATTGTTTTGAATCTGTAGATTAATTTTGAGAGAAATGACAGCTTCACAGTATTAACTCATCCGGTTCGTGAACATGATCTATAGCTTACGAAAGTCTTGCTGTTTTCCTCTCGATAAAACTTTTTAGTTCTCAGTGTGAGAGCTCGCACATCTTTCATCAGCCGGTTTCTGGATACTGGTGGTTGTTAATGTCACTGTGAATTGTATCCTGTCATTTATGTTGTTATTTGTTGCTGATACATTGAAATACACTTTCAAAGTATGGAGATAATACACCACTGACTGATAGTGGTGTTAATGTCATAGACTAAGCGTTCATCTGTTTCACGTGACACACAGACACTTGTGGATTATCTCTGTGTTCAGTGATATCATCTGTGAACTAGCTTCATTTTTTTCTTTCCTGTATGCAATATATATATATTATATGGTAAATGTAAAGTACATAATATGTATGTAATTGTACCGGCCAGGAGCACCGTGTTGTATAGAAGCAGTAAGAGTGAATGCACATCTTCTCCCAGGTCTTTTTCTCAGCCTCTGTCTCAGAAGGAAAGCCTTCAATAATTCAACATGGTGAGTAACACATGTTCTTGATCTTTTTTTAGATGTTTTCTAGAAGGTTAAGGAAGTTATCTTTTATCAGAAGATTCTGTTGTGAATGAGTATTTAATATTATCAAATGCTTTCTTGAAGTTTACCAGTGATCTTGTAAATTTCTCCTTTTCTGAGCACATGGTGGGTGGCCAGCCTCTAGGAGACCCTGGTCCCCGGCCCCTGAGTGGTCCTGCCCCACACTGTTCAGGGGCTGGTCTGTACGACCACAGCATGTGGCAGGTGTGACGACATTTGATTGTAGGTAGAACTGCAACTTCATCTTGGGTGCAAGCCCTTCTCTTGGGCCATCCGGCCTGGGGGTGCTGGGCTCAGAGGGGCTCCCACAGCGAGGACCTGGAACCTTCTGCCAGCATCCACAGGACGGGGTTGGGAGCATGGGACCTGGTCCAGAAATAAGCAGCAAGACCCCCCCCCCGCCCCGATTCCTCACTCCAGAGCGGTGGTTGGTTTCGGCTGCAGATTTTTGGATGTTTTATTATGCAACGATAGATAACTATTACACAGAGCAAATGACACTGGTCTTTAAATGGCAAAATACATTACATTTCCTATTTCACTGGCTTGAAAAATATTTATCCTTTTTATATTTTTTTGGATTAGATTTGGTTACATGTTTTAGAATTTCTGCATGTATGTTCAAGGGGGTGGTTAATAACTAAGTTTACTCTAATAACCTCCTTGCTAGGTTTTGCTGTCCACCTGAGCTTGGTTCTGAAAATGGGTTAAGTGGTATTCCTTAGTTTTAACTTCCTTACAGAATTTGTGTAGTATCTGTGTTACCTTCCTGAGATATTTAGAATGATTCATTGATGAAGCTATATGGGCCTAGAATTTACTTTGTGAAAGGTTTTAAAAATGAATTCACCTTTTTGGGGTGCCTGGGTGGCTTAGTTGATTGGGCGCCCGACTTTGGCTCAGGTCATGATCTCATGGTTCATGGGTCAAGCCCCGCATCAGGCTCTGTGCTGACAGCTCAGAGCCTGGAGCCTGTTTCAGATTCTGTGTCTCTCTCTCTGACTCTCCCCTGCTCATGCTGTTTCTCTCTCTCTCTCTCTCTCTCTCTCTCTCTCTCAGAAATAAATAATAAAACATTAAAAAAATTTTTAAAATGAATTCAGCTTTTTCAATAGGTAAATGATGTTCATATTTGTAATTTCATATTGTGTCAGTTTTAGTAAATTGTGTTAAGAATTTATCTTCTGCATTCAAACTATAACATGTATGGATGAAATGTGGATATTGCCTTATCTTATTTTTAATCTGTATTGGATTTATGGGATTTCCTCCTTCCATTCCTGATGCTGGTACTTTGTGGTTCTCTTTCTGTTTCTTAGCTCTTACATCGGACTAACATTGGAATCTGTTGATATCTTCTATTTTGTGTGTTTCTTCTCTGATTATTTCCTTCCTTTGCCTTTCTTTTTCTATCTTTGCTGTATGCAGGCCTTGATCAGAGATCTATAAGCTCTTTTCTAAGGCTGGGGAGTGTAGGGCTGGTGGCCACATGGCCTCTGTCACAACTACTAAATTCTGCGGCTGCAGCCAGGCCACCATAGTAACTGAGAGTGGGCCTGGGTTCCCGTAAAACTTTATCTGTAACAGAAGGCAGTTGACTAATGTGGGATTAGATCTTCAATTTTCTGCTCTAGCTTTTTTAAGATAAAAAATACATTTAAACCTGCACACTGTCTTTAAAACACCATTTTAGCTGTGTTTCATAGGTTTTGAAGAACTGTGACTTTGTTATCCATTCAAAATATTTTCCCCCTTCATCTTTGGCAGTTTGGAAGTATATTGCTTAACTTTTAAGGAGAAGAGATTTTCTGTTAGCTTTTTTTCTTCTTTTCCATTGTAGAGTATGTGAAAAGGACATAGTCTGAATGATTTCAATCAAATCCTTTGATGTTATTGAGTTTTGTTTTTGACTCAGCATTTTGTTAAAATTTGGTAAATACCACACACCTGCTCTTCAAAAGAATGGATGTTCTGCCTGTTGAGTTCAGGGTTCTGTAATGTGCTGATGGACTCGAGTTTTAAATCCTGCTATTCAGATCAGTGCTGTGCTATTCGTGCTTTTGAAATGTAGGTAAATAGATTTGCTTGTTTTTAATTCTGGAGTTTTGCATTCCTGGTTATGATCCTAGAAATGCATTACAAATTCTGTCTTTAGCCAAGGGGAAGATTTTTTTAGCAGACATATCAGTTCTGCTAAGTTATCATAAGACAAACATCATAATTGTATGGTTTCCTTATTCTTAAAGGTTAGTTACTTTACGAGGATGTGCTTTGGGTGGACTGTTGACCGAGACACGTGTCCCCACAGGTCCAGCCGTGTCCTCCTGCGTTTGCGTTTCCGGGACACTCTCTGTGATTACGAGGGCTCTCGAGTGGACCCCGTCCCCCGCCTGCCTGCGCACGTCAGTGTGGTTCAGCAGAGGCCCTCACTGCCGGCTGTCTTCACTTGACTTTAACACATTTCCTCATGGACTTTGTTCTATTATGTTCACGTTGCTTTCCTCCTGACCGCGCGCCCGCTTCCGAGCCGTGCTGGCTGGATGCCTCTTGTCTTCTGAGTTATGGGCATCCACCTGCTCTCCGAAACCCCACGGGAGCCGATCTTGATCGGTACTGAGCCTGCATTGTGTTTGGCCTGCAGTCCTCAGGTCTGTTGTTCTAATTAGAGCATCATTCAGTTCCCCTTCAGGAAGGTCTACTTGCGTTTAGGGCAGCGTGTGTCTTCCCGCAAGTCTGAGGAACTCTGCACTGGCCGTCAGACTGTCCTCATTTTGCTTCATTTCACAGTGTCCTGAAATAATGTGTCCCGTCTGCGATCTGCAGCTGGTCCCATCTCTACTCCACTGAACGGGGACCTGTCTGGCCTGTGTATGTTGATGGTGGTTCTGAGGGAAGCGGGTGGAACACAATATTTCACTAACCCTTCCCTAGTGAAGCCTCACCCTCGGTTTGGAGAATACTTTTTGGCCTCAATCCCTGTTACTGACACCTTCCCCTCATTAGGTATTGTATTAACAGACGTAATGAAACAGAACAGAAGATGCGCTTTTTATAATTAACGTAAGGAAAGACTTCTTTGAGTAGTACTTGGCCAGTTTGCAGAATGTGTGATGGTTTGTCAGTGTTACACCATCAGTAGCCAGCCGCGTGCACCAGACTCGCGCTCTGTGACATCCCGGAGTGAGACGGCTGTGACATCAGACCCTCCCGTCCCGACCCTGTGGGCCAGCTTGTCGAGCGCAGACATGGGTGCCCTTTCCCCGTGTCTCCTTGCCACTTGGTGGTTCTGCCGCTGGACCGAGGCGCTGCCCGGGCCGGTGCTCCCGTGGGCACGTGTGCAGGCGCACCCACGTCTTGCTGCCCGGCTCTGGGGAGGCCGAGTCTCCCTGAAGCCCTGGTGCCCAGATGTGTGTCTCGTGCAACTTTTTCACCGTAAGTAATCGCCTTGGAGACGCTGGGGGCGCCCTCTCGATGCCAAGAAAATGTGTAATTCTTCCAGGGTTCAACGTTTTTGATTATGTAACACTGATTGTAGGTGGAGGGCATTGGCGGTTTTGAGTGCAGATATCACTTCCTGAGCGGGAAGCTCGAGGAAGGAAGCCTCGACCCCATAGCGGTTTCTGGCAGGACACGAGGTGTGGCCCTAGCGAGCGTGAGCCACAGGGACCTGCCGGCTTGTAGGCGGTGACAGTGACGCCGTGAGCCCTGCGGCTGATGCACTTCTGTGAGTCCCGAGTGCAGGCAGGGCTACGTCATCCCCATGGCACGGAGCAAATCTTTCTCCCGGACGAGAAGGAGACGGCAGCGCATTTCTCATACTGCCTGAGGTTCGACTGATGTGTTTTCTCGATTTTCACGGAAAGTGCATTTTCCTTTTTTTTTTTTTTTTTTAAATTTTTTTTTTTTAATGTTTTATTTATTTCTAGGAGAGAGAGACAGAGACAGCGTGAGCAGGGGAGGGTCAGAGAGAGAGGGAGTCACAGATTGAAACAGGCTCCAGGCTCCGAGCCGGCAGTCAGCACAGAGCCCGACGCAGGGCTCGAACCCACGAACCGCGAGATCATGACCTAAGCGAAAGTCGGACACTTAACTGACTAAGCCACCCAGGCGCCCCTTTTTTTTTTTTTTTAATTTTTTTTTTTTAAGGAAAGTGCATTTTCACTTGAAGAAAGTGAATCAGGAAAACAAACATGGTAAAACAGAATCACGTCATTGGAATTGAAATTAGGGTTCACCATTATGCACCTGAACTACAGGAGGTGAACATTCGCTGTTTTAAAAAGTTAAATAATAATATTGCAAAGACAACCTGTTTGGTTTTTCCTTCCCGACTCCCTGCTTATTTGCTCCGTTCGGGAAACACTTGTTTCAGACTTCCTGTCCGTGCAGCTGGGTGCCACCTGTGAGTCCGTCATCGTGAACTCCAGCTGCCCTGCTGTTACCGGCGCGAGCAGGGTGGGTGGCGGCCTGTCCTATGGCTCCGCCACCATCCGAGGACCCAGCAGGCTCATTCTCTGTCTTGCGAGTAGGGAGTCTCAACCCCCGTCAGACGTCGGTGAGCAGTTCCTGAATCTCATCACGGATGCGGGTGACGTAAAAACCACCCACAGTACGTGTTTCCTTATAATTGTATGTTTACGTGTGATATTTACTTACTGTAGGTCTTTATCCCTTCTGAAACACACACGTACATAAAAGTGTGGACTGATACACTGAGAGGTTTATGGACTAGGTGGAGGCAAACGTGTGATGACCACAGTGCGGAGGGTTTAATGGAATCCTGTCCTTTGAAGACCCTTCCGTTGCCCGTGAAGTGACATGTTTAGTGGCGTGTGGATCTTCTCATTTCCGGGGGAATCACTTAAAAAATAAAACTAAGCTGTACGGTTAAACATGTTTTTAGGTGATGAAGTAGATAGATGCTAGCAGGTAGTTAATCCAGAGTAAGAACAGAGGCATGGAGAGCGAATGGCCCAAAAAAGCAAGTCCCAGACGTGGCAGAAATAATGAACCTGCGACAGTGACCTCAGTCACAAAGCTGGTTAAGGGACAAGATCTAGGCTCGTGCTGTTTATAGGAAACACACTTGAGAGGGTTTGGGGGGCTCCTGTGTCAGCACTGGGCATGAGGGGTGGATGCAGGCTCCCGCTAGGCCTGGCCCAACCCCTGCAGCCGGGTGGAGGGTCCCCACCCCTGTCCCCAGGGGGTGAGAGCTGCTTCCTAAACCCGCGCCCGTCGTTGCCGGGAGTCCCTCCCAGTGTAACTTCTCAGGAGTAGCCGGCCGAGCAGCCTGGAAGACGCAGCGACCTCTAACAGGAGCCGCCCCGCGTGCGCATTCAGTGGGAGCCCACGCTCTACCCTGCACACCTGGGTTTCAGATGTGGTTTTCCTGCAAGTTGAGTTTTCCTGTAAGTATGGAAAGAATAAAATACTCATCAACGTTGGTTGATGAGCTGGCCATGCACTCAGCAGGCCGTAGAGACGCGGCCCACGTTAACATGGTCCCAGGTCCCCGAAGGGACATTTGTGGGGAGGATGGAGCAGCCAGAGGTGAGGACGTGTGGAGCACGGCCTCCGTCTCCGCGTGGTGTTTCCACGTGCTCAGTGTGAGTAATGTCCGTGGTATAGCGCCCTGGGGATCAGAAGCACATTAGCAACAACTGTAATTATATGTTCTAGTCTCCGTGGCCTTTTCATAGCTTGTCGTTTTTACACATTTATTACTTCTGGATGTTGGCCCCAATATTCCTAACAAAATCTATTTTGACACCTGCTTGAAAATGCACACCATTTACTCCAAACTCTTCTACCGGAAGTGCTAGTGAAACACTCAGTACAAGAATTTGATTTTACCTTCTGCGCCGAGAGCTGTGTACGGATGGCAGCAAATAGTCACGTCCGGTTGTCTGGCGACGTGCAGCGTGTGCGGTAACTGAACGAGGCACCCAGCTCACTCCCTGGTCGTGACGGCCGTGTGGCTGGTGAGCGGCTATTTATCGCGGTTCCTTTGTGGTCTCACATGCCTGGGGCAGGGTCAGAGCCAGAGGCTGTGTTTAAAGAAAACCTTTGTAGTAACACCGGTACAACATGTACGCGCACCTCTGTGTCTGCTTTACTGTGGCCACGGGGAGAGTGCTGTAAAAAAGTCCTCGTAGCTCATCATAAAAAACACGTTTCTGCTTGAACGTATAGGCAGTATTTTATAAAATGCTAAACATATTAACGAAAATGTGGTGCCACAAAGGCCCGTTACTGCGTGAAGATGCGTGATGCTCTCGCAGGCTGGGCACAGACATGTGGGCCAAGCTGCACGAGGGGCACGTGGAGCCGCCCGAGCATCTGGCCTGCGAGCCGGAAGCTGTCAGCCTGTCATCTCCTCCGCGTCCCACGCCTCACCCCGCCCGTCTGTTATTCTCCTGAAACCCTGCCCCACAGCCGCCGGCCCTGGTTATGATGAGGAACGGTGAGGTCCGTCACCGGGGCAAGAAAATGGATGGTTCGTTGATCACTCAGTGTCCAGACGCTTCCCTGGGAGGTCTGGGTGCCTCCAGGACCCTGGCCCCCCGGGTGGTGGAGGACGGCCCGAAGGTGGGATGCTCGAGGGAGGGAGGGCCGTGTGTGAGGGAAGAATTCGGGCTGGGCTGGTGGCCAGGTGGGCGTGAGGGGAGGCAGGTGTCCGCACAGAGGCTCTCGGGCGACCATGCGTGCAGAGTGGGAGAACGTCGACGAGCAGCAGGAGGGCAGCGGGGAGGCCCCGGCCTGCGCAGGTGGAGGGCACCTCCTGGCAGGTGCCCAGCCTTCCCCGCTCTCCATCCACGTGTCTGGGAAGGGGCCGCCACGTGCGGTGACATCCAGCCACACTGTTGCAGGAGCAGATCAGGGCTCCCTGAGGTTGACGCCACACCTGCCCCTTAAGATGGGGCCCGAGAAGAGGACACGTGTGAGGTCGCACTGTTCGGCCTGGGAAGCCTGCGGCCCCGTGAGCTTCCGCGACGCGTTTGCCCCCTGACATTGTTTTTGGTTTAAATGTACCAAGTGAACTCCTTTAAAAGAACACATTTCTAGGAAACGTGGGAAAGAACAGTGGTTGGTGAGAGTTTTTAGCAGCATTTTTACAACCTTAATACCAGGAGAACAAACCGTGGAATTTATACTGTGGGGAGAACCCCACACTTCGAGACGTTCGAGGACGCTACCGCTGAGTGGGGGGCATTGTGCCTCCGCGGAAGGGCGGAGCTGAGGCCTGTGATAGCGGAGGTTCTGCGGGGGGAGTTATGCGGGGGGCGTTTCAAGGGACCATCAGGGCACATGGGAGGCGGCTTCGTCCCAGGCCCCCAGCCCCCAGAGGGTTCGTGGTCACTTCCAAGAAGCACCTTCCCGACAGCAGGTGAATGGACAGCAAGTTAGGGCCAGCAGCAGTGTCCCAGCAGGAGATAGAGCAGAGCGGGTCCCGCCAAGGTAGGTGGCGCTTTGCAGAGTTCGAGTGGTCTTGTGTGAGTGTCACGTACACGCTGCCACGGCGCCATGTGGTCTGAGAGTGGACAGTGTCATTCTCGATCAGAATGAATAAAGTAATCGTCATTATTAACACGTGCAGTGGCCCCAGAGCCTAGTCACGCACGTAGAGGTGCAGTAATTCCCCAAAGTCACATGACTAAGGACAGGTCACATGGGTCTTCCTCACTAACCATCTTTCTCTACGGATGTATTTAAGTTAAACATGTTCCTGGACCCCCCGCTGCTCGGGCCGCAGAGTGAGAGCAGACAGTCCCAATGAACCACGGCACCCACGCTGGGCAGGGGTCGCCCCTGGCTGTGTGGACACATTTCGAGTGAAGGGTCCCCGGGAGCCCATCTGCCCGCCAGGCAGGGAGCCGGGAGGTCGGGGGTGGGGGGCCTCCCCGTGAGGCAGGTGGAGGAAGGGCCTGTGCTGCGCAACAGCAAATGCTCTCTGGCTCCGACGCTTGCTTCTCAGCCACCTGGTGAGGCCAAGAGAGGGGAGAACCACGGCCGCAGACTGCCCCGGGCCCAGAGCGCGGCTGTGGGTCCCAGCCCGGTGCAGACACAACCACGCAGTGCTCAGCCCTGGCAGCCACGTGTGGACGGCGGTCTTGTGCCAGTGCGCCAGCGTGGTCGTGCAAGAGTGCGGCTGAGCAGTGGGGGCGGCGGGCCGTAGTGGTTCGCAGTCTAACACAGCAGGAAACGGCTCCCTCAGTGCTTAAACGCTGGTGTGCACAGGCCTCACCTGCAGGTGGTGGGAGAAGCAGGTTCTGTTTGGTGGCTGGGTCCATGGCAGGAGGGTCCGTGGCTTGAGGGCCCGTGGCCGCAGGGTCTGCGTTTCCAGGGAGCATGCAAGACGCCGTGCCCCTGCTCTGAACTCTTCCTTCCCAAACGCTTCTGCTTAATAGAAGCATCTGGTAAGTTTCTAAATCCCTGAAGCTCAGACCACGTCCCACACAGATCCAGGTGTGGTCTCGGGGGAACAGGGCAGGCACTGGTGCTCTGTGGAGCCCGCTCATTCCCGTGCAGTCACGTGTACTGACCCTGAGCTGCCCTGGGACCACGGTGTTATCCTCACACATTCCTGGGCCTCCCGTCGTGGCCCGTCCTCGTGGCCGTGGCCTGAGGGTGCCGCCACCTGCCTCCCTTACCCCTGGCGTGTATGGTGAGTGCCTAGGGCCGTGCGAGTAGCACCCTGCACACAGACCTCCCGATCAAGAGGATGGAAATCCCGGCCTCCACACCTGAGACCCGACCCGGGGCGAGGCCTGGGCTCCCAGGACAGGGCACCTTCAGACCCGGTTGACCGCCATTTTCACACACCAGGAGGCCGCTTCTCACTTACCCCGCGGTGTCTCTCTGACTTACCCTTTCTTCATCTGCTGAGAAGGCCTGGCACGCTCTCCTAACTACTTAAACGCCCTCCTGATTGATGCTTCCGTTTCCTGGCTGCTCGGCCTGTGGGGGGAAGCCCACCTCGTCCCCAGGCTCCCGGGGAGGCAGGCAATGGCCACCGAGGAGGGCCTGGTGCACGGGCCCGGCTGCCCTTCTGCTGAAGTCGGTGTCTGTTTAATGATTATTTTCACCATTTCCTACTCCAAACCAATAAATCTTCATACAGGTATTATCTGAATCTTGTAAAGTTATGGTTTTCATTCAAATAACTTTAGTTAAAGTAGAAAATAAACCCTTTCTAATTGTTTTAAATAAATTAGTAAAAATACCTTTGAGCTTTTAAAGAAAATCCTGGCTAATTTCCTTTTAAAAACATATTTTTTTAAATCCTGTAAAAACTCTTCAAAACTGGTTATTCAAAACTCAGACTTCCTGTGTGTTAGGTCACTGACTTCCGTGTGTTAGGTCACCCACTTCCCGTGTGTTAGGTCACCCACTTCCCGTGTGTTAGGTCACTGGAGCCCTGGTCAGATGGAGGCGGATGTGCTGCCCCACGTGTCAGTGCAGGTGTGTCCCGTGGGCGGGTGGGTGAGGGCTGTGGCACTGTTGTGGCGGCCACGTCCTTGTGCTCACACCCTCGGCCTGTGTTGCCGCTTTGCCCCCATAGACCAGAACCGGCCTCGCCCTGCTGTACCACGAAGGGTCTGGAAGCCCCTGTGATGTCCGCCTGAAGCTGACAAGAGAGGTCCTCACGATTCAGAAACAGGATGTGGTCTGTGTCCGCGGGAGCAGCCACGGCGCACATGTAAGTGCCCTGCGCTGCCAGCTCCGCGTGGACGCGCTGGGGAGGCCCCACTGGGCGCAGCCGCTTTCCTATTCCCTTGGGGACGGTTTGCTGAGGAAAAGCCCCTCCCCTGTTGCTTACCTGCCCCCAGACATCGGGTCCAGCTGTTTCCTTTACTCGATCCCTGACTTCCCTAGTTTCCTTGTTGATGGGTTCCCTTGAGGACCTTGCGTGGAAATGTCCCCACTCACCACGGGATGCAACGTGACGCATCCTCCCTGGAATTGCAAGGCCAGGGTGAGAGGCCGTCTGCTGGCAGAAACCTCAACTGGGGAACCACGCACGGTGGCCATTTCCAGGTGCCCGGTGTCAGCTCTCTCCCTGGCGTTTGGGGACACAGATGGGGACTTCTGCCCTTCTTTTTGGCTTTAGTCTCATACAAATGAACTTTGCTTAAGGGTAAGACACTTACTGATTAGATGCCATAAAATACTGAATAAAGATTAGGGAGAACAATTTGGGCAAGTTTTGTCTCCGTTTAACTCAAACAGGGCTACTGTGCGTGATAGATTTAGTATATAGGATCCTCTACTAGATGTGCCGTATCAAAACCGTAGCCAATTTCCTGTTTTCTTCTGGTGGACGCACAGCTGGAGACACATAGAGCTGTGCACATCTAAGCTGCATCTCAGTGCTCTGTCCTTCAAAGCATGTAGCTGAAAATAAGTTGTTTTTGGTGCATTTGAAAATACCCCAAGTCATTCCTATTCCCTAGTTCAGGGAGGGCTGTTTGGAGGTCACGGGCTCTGCGGACCCTTACGTCCCCCATTGTTTGGGTCCCCATGACCTTTGATTGGAAATGAAGCAAACTGGCCATTTTCCCGGATTCACCATCTTCAAATCGGCGTTTCCTTGGGAGACGCAGATGCTGACAGTGTGGCGTCTTCCCTGGGAGAGCCTGACGTGCCCCTCACGGAAGCGATGCAGGGGTCCTGATGAGTCGTATGTACACACGTATGGCCCTTGAGGGACACTCCCTGCCGTCCAGGACACACAAAGCCACAGAGACAGGGGCGGAGGACCCGTCCCTTCTGCTGCATGCCCCTCGATCCCAGCGTCCAGTCGGAGGTTGGGGTCCACCTTCCCAACAGCCCAGGCACTAGCCCTCATTCAGCGTCCTGTCCCCTTCTGCCCCCACCTGTCCTGAGTGCCCGGCTTCGCGGGTCTGGGGAGCAGAGGGTAGCTAAGAGTTTGTAACCGTTTAAAACATTCTTTTTCACAGTGACTTTATAATCTGTAGAGAATCCCGGACAACTTCTACTAAAAACATTCAGTGTTTTTATGCTCCATTGTCCAGGAAAAATAAATTACATTTTTTATTCATAATGTCAGATTCTCAGCCTAAGGTTAAGTCCTTGATGAAAGTGATCAGTTCCTTCCTAGGAAAAATGAGTATATGTTCAGACCTATCAGTTTATGTTTATACTTTCCAGTGATTCACTGACGCCTGTGAGTGGCCACAGGACTGACCGTAACTTGCCCGCCCAGTGGGTGGGGCACTGGGTGCGGGTTTGCGGTCAGTGTGCCTGCCAGACCCTCTTCTAGTTCTCTGCGGGTTCCCTACTTCTCCTGCCTATGAAATAGCGGATGTTCTGCTGAAGAAACACACGTCCCTGTGCTGGCTGGATTCAGGGGTGGTTCCGAGGGGACAGTCAGCCCCTGAGACCAGACTCCTGTATCCCTATATCTGCTCAGAGCAGATTGGGCTCAGCCCCATCAGCGTGCAGCACGGCTGAAACCTGCATTCTTCGGCCGATTGTAAAAATAACACCTCTCTTGCCTGAGAATTTATCATGTGTTGGGAGAACAAGAAGACTGTTTTTAACACAGGTCACGACTGTTTTTGGATTCGGAGCCAGAACACCTCTGGGGAGCTCTGGATGCAGCTCTCACCACGTCTGTGGTACTGGATGTGCCCTGGGAGCCTGTGCCTGGCTGAGGACGACTGTTGTCCACTTCAGACTGTTCAGAAGGGCAGGAGTGGAAGGTCGAGCAGTCCACGCTGGGTCAGAAGAACCGAGCCAGGGTTTTACACGTCGCCGAACCCTGAACCTCTGTGTGGGGCCGAGACAGGACAGTTACGTGTCTGATTCAGTGCAACACATATCTACTGGGTATGCGATACTGTTACTGAATTCCAGCAGAAACTAATCCGCTTATCGGTAGGACCACAAGACTTACAATGCAGCCACCCTTAAAAGCCGCTGCTGACGTGTGTGACTCCGCCCCGGTGCTGGGACTTTCCTGAGCACGTTATATACCGTGATTCGCTTAAAGCGCGCAGCCTGGTAATGCAGCAGGTGGGCCTGGACCCCACAGGCGACAGGTTTAGGGCACGAGGCCGGCTCCTGCGTGCCGACTTCCCAGGGCACCCACCCCGTTCGCCGGGCCTGACATGACGTCAGGGTCGTTGCTGCAGCCGCACGTGCAGCAGATGGTGTTTTCATTCTCAGCTTCAGTTTTCTTCATAGGAAACGGAGCTGATGACTGTTCTCACCTTCCCAGCTCTGGCCTGGGGAGGAGAGCCCACGCGCTGCCGAGTCCACGTACTCTGGGATTCAGCCGCGCGCTGGCTGGGCCCGTGGGATCCGGGCTCTCCTGCCGCCCCAGGCGGATGCTGTGCGGGGCCCCACAGCCCTGGCTGCCCTCTTCCTCGATTGCCCGTCTCAGGGACACGTGAAGGGGGGACGTGACCCTGCTGAACAAATAGCTGTATGTCAGTTAATGATAGGTGTTATTTTTATCACAAGAGAGAGAGGGCAAAACCAAGTTGAATCTTTCATAAAACCCACAGATTTAAAAATCTGCCGGTTCAACACTGGAGTTTAAAACCAGAAAATTCGTATTTCATTTCTATTTCTGCCTGTTCAGATCAACATGGCGTTTTGTGTATTTCAAATCCTGGGATTTCCCATGTATCTCCTAAAGAGAGGGACCTCGCTGTTTCTCGTGGTTCAGAATTCTGTGTAGATCGTTTTCTGTTACAGTCGTCCCTTTATTTTACACATTACATTTCTTTAATTGTAAGTTTGTGGTTGGGAAGTTGCACATGAAGAGAACGTTTTAAGACATTTATATCGTATTCGCCACGTTAAGTCCCGACGAACTTACAGCGGGCGTGTCCTTCTGCCGATTCTGTGTCCCCGTCTTCTGTTTAGGACACTAAGAGTCAGAGTGTGGGAACTGAGCTCCCCGTGACTTAGTCACGGGGTCAGGGCGGTGTCAGCTGCTCCTCTGTGAGCCTGTGACCCAGGATGCTCTCGGATAGACGGAGCCCGGCTCGGGGGTGCCAACTGGCATGAGCGGAGGAGGCTCCTGGCCCCTGGGGCTGGCGTCGCCCGCCGGCCTGACCTGGTTAGGCATCTGCATGAGCCCTCAGGAAGCAGTCCAGGGGCTGAGAGGCTGAAGGATGGACTGACCTTCTCCCCTGCGTGGAGCACGAGGGCCAGAAAGTCTTGGCCTTCATGAGTGAACTTGAAACCACCATAAGCGACAGACGGTGGAAGTAAAACAAACTTGACCCTTGGGGACTTAAGGCTCTACAAAGACCAGATCTGCAGCACGCCTCCAGGCACGAGAGGTCATGGAAGTGGGACAAAGACCAGACGCAGAAAGTGAGCCAGCTGACCTGAGAACAGGCGTGCAGCAGGCCTGCTTTGAAATCAAGGTGCAAACACACCCGGCTCGGAATCACCGTCCCCCAGCCAGCACCGTACCAGACATGAAATCGCAGGCTGTGAGACAGACCGGAGGACATCACAGGAGTTGGGAGCTGGGGACTCAAGAGCACATAGTGGGGACGCGGGAGCACGTGGTGGCTATGAGAGAGTGCATAGTGGGGACGTGAGAGCACATAGTGGGGACGAGAGCGCATAGTGGGGACGCGAGAGCACATAGTGGGGATGAGAGAACACATAGTGGGGATGCGAGCACGCATAGTGAGGACGTGAGAGTGCATAGTGGGAACGTGGGTGCACATAGTGGGGATGAGCGCAAAGTGGGGACACGAGAGTGGATAGTGGGGAAACGAGAGGAGACAGTGGGGATGAGAGAACATGTAGTGGGGACTTGAGAGTACATAGTGGGGAGATGAGAGCTGATAGTGGGGATACGAGAGCACATAGTGGGGACGTGAGCATGCATAGTTGGGACGAGAGCGCACACAGTGAGGGCACAAGAGTGGATAGTGGGGAAGCGAGAACAGACAGTGGGGATTGGAGAGTGTGTAGTGGGGATGCCAAAGCACATAGTGGGGACATGAGAGCGCATAGTGGGAATGCAAGAGCGCACAGTGGGAACGCAAGAACGGGTAGTGGGGACGCAAGAGTGCATAGGAGGCCCAGGGGCAGTGGGTGGAGGCCTGGGGGCAGGTGTGCTGGGTGCCAGGCGGAGTGGAGACCCCGCAGCAGCATGCGGATGGCTGGTGTCACACCGTCGATGAAGGCAGTTGTCCTAGAGATAAGAACTCAGTCTCCCCCTGCAGAGCTGGCCCCAGCCTCCCCCTGCAGAGAGCTGGAGCTCTCCCCTCCCCTGTAAATATGTAAGGTCATGGCTCATGCGTCAATGGGTCAGATACTTGGGTGTTGGCTTTGCTGCTGTGTAGACCGTAGGTGCCTTCACGCCCCAGGCCACACGTGCTGCCACATTCCTGCAGGAATCTTTACAGTTACAGGTAGATGGGTTTTGGGACATTTATTCCCTGGTCCTAGGTGTTACCTATCTTGGTAGAAAGGGCAAGGCACAGATCTGGGCACCAGCCCCTTCCCTAGAAACAGATCTGTGAAGCCCTGTGAGGGACCCACGGAGCTGCACAGATGGCCAGTTTAGCTCACAATGCCCCCCAAATTGTCAGCTCCCTCCCTTACTGCTGAAAACAAGGTTTAAAGCTTTTCTAAAGTTTAAAATTGTCTTTTAAAAAGGGGATAAGGAACCTGTAAATAGTAATTCGGTGATTGCGGGTCGCACGGCCCTTCCTTCCAGGCCTTTACAGATTGTCTGCAGTTTCCCACAGCGACTGAACTTGTTAAAGTCATTTTGAAAAACTAAGTTTATTTTTCACATAACAAGTACTGTGAAGAATATCAACAAACTGATATTTTAGTTTGGAATAAAGAATTAAACTTGTATTAAACTCCCCAAGATGGATGAATTTGTTATCATGAAGTCCTGGCCATGTCTGATAAATTCTGTACTCAGTGCCCACAATCCTATCATCACCTGTTTGTGAGAAATAAATGCATTATTACTGCTTTTATTCACCTAAGTTTATATCCTTTCTGTGGCTCCCTTTTGCTTCCAGTTCTCTGGGTCCATAAATCCCCATTAGTCAAAGCATAGTTTTGGAATTAATGATAAAGTGGAATATTTTCTCAAGGACCTCATCTCTCATGTCTGTGAAAAGTGCAGCTGGCTTCTGTTGGAAAAGAGTTTATTGAAGAGTTACCTTCGATTCCAAACTTCATCCTCCCAAAGTCTCTTTTCACATCTGAATGAATTAATTCATAGTTCATCGCTCTGGGAAGTGAGCGCACTTCCCCCCAACGCCCACTGGGAGCGAAGCATGGTTATCGGGAAAATGTGTCCCCATGGAGGACTGAGCGAGCTCGTCAGAGAAGGAATTGGTTGAATTAGACAGTGTCTGTTGATAGCATTGGTTTCCATCTGCACATCTGCTGAGAGAACGACTTTGGAAACTTGTGCCTCTCACCTGGCTGTGGGGTCCTGAGGCCTCAGGGCACAGGAGGGGCCTCAGCTGGGCTGCTGCGAGGACGTTTCCAGCGGAAAGCTGTACAAATTGTGTTTCCTATTCATTTTAGCCACTCAATAACTTTTACAAATCTTGTTTTGAAAAATTAAATTCTTAAATACGACAGTGCTACAATCACATGAGAACCCAGGTAGTTATGTAATCTTCAGTTGTGAGAACACAGATTGGCCGGACCTTCTCCCGACTTTGACACACGAGATTCCTCTAAGCTCCAACGAGGGGGTTCAGAAGAGCAGAAGGCAGAGCTTTTGATGATGAGACTGGACATCCTGATACTTCTGTGAAGCTTGCTGGTTTCCCGTAATTCTCTCGGCTGGCTCTGTCTTGGCGGACCCAGGCTCCCCATGCAGAACCCCATAGATGGTCAGGTGCCGTCTTCTCTGAGCGCATGCAGAGAGGGCTCTGCCTCCCCTCCGGTCCCCGCTCCCACAGGACAGCAGTACTATGGTCCAGGGCCCACCCCGTGATCCCTCCAACCTCACTTTACCCCCAAATGTAGTCACACGGGGATGGGACTTGCACACAGGGACCCGGGGGGAACAGTTTAGTCCACAGCACTTCCTGTGTAGGACACATGGTATCATCCTCACTTTCCAGACACAGAAACTCAGTGTCACAGAGGTTTAAGTGACCAGGGCTCATGTGCTCCGAAAGGGAAATTTAGCAGATTGCAGAGAGCAAATATGTGAATAGATAATGTTCTGGCTTAGTAACAGGTAACAGTCCCTTCAAGTCCTGAACAAACGGTAACGAGGCTCATGACATATTTTTTTTCTTTTACCTGTTGGGGCTGTTAGTCCTGATTTTTGGTGTGCATCACTCAGGTGATCGTTTTCTGATGTTTTATTCGGATTATCCTCCTGAGATCGATATGTGAATAAAATGACTATTTTAAAGTGGCATTTGGCAAAGTCTGTCAAAACAGAAAGACACTTGGTACTTAATGGTGAAAGTTGGAAAACGCGATTGAAAGTTTGAAAGATTCCGCGCAGTAGAGGCCTCTGGCTACTGTGAAATCAGTGACCCAATTCTGGGCCTCCGTTGCTCAGAGTACTTCCCGTGGAGGCACGTTGGGCTGTTGCTACAGACATGGCAGAGACTCAGGCTGAATGTGAGGCAGCGGGTAACTAACTGTCTCCTCGGCCTTTCTCCCCAAGTTGCTGGCTGACCCTGGACTGTGTGGAGGGAAGCCCCCCGGCCCCCATGCCAGGACGTCTGTTTCTCCTGCCGTGGGATTTACGTCCCATGTGTGTGTCACTGGGCCTGCTCTTCACCATCACCCCATCGCGGGCAGCACGGGACACGGAGACAGTGCAAACCATGGCCCTGAAGCCAGCGTCCCCGAGCCGTGGCTCCCTCTCTCTGCCTGTGACGGTATAAACAGCCACCAGCTGAAGACGCTGCAGCCACAGATGCTCTGAACACAGCGTTTGCCGTTAATGTCCACATGGGCAATGGGTCCAACTCCGGGGCACCACTCGGTCGGACAGCATCTACGCTTCCAGAGCAGAGAACGCGGGTCCTTGCTGTCATTCCCCCGGGATCTTTCTGAACCACAGACACGCTGGACTCCACGCTCCCCCCACCCCAGGCTCCAGTTTCTCGCCTCAGCCGCTCATCGGTCAGCCATTGGTCAGTTTAGTCCAAGCGCAATAGGAGCTGGGATCGAACATGCAGGCGGTTCAGAGGCGTTGCTGGTGCTGGGCTCCGCTGCTCTTCCAGCTCTCTGCCACCCCGGCGCCTTCCGTGGGCAGGGGACAGGGGACGGGAGATGGCAGTCGTTTGGGGGCAGCACTGGCTACTTAAGAAAGGGCCTGAAGGCGATGGCGCAGGGCAGGGAGGCGCAGGGGAGGGAGCCAGGCTGGGCAGGTGGGAAGGAACGGGTTTGAAGGCGGGTTGAGTTTGGGAGAGTGTGGCCCGTTTCCCAGGGCCTAGGATCCTTGAGAAAGAACTAGAAGGTCTGGCCAGCTGCAGGAATCCACCGTGGGCTTAAATACGGCCGTAATAGGGCCTGGTTCTTGTGTCTGTTTTTACTCAAGGTGTCTGCTCCCCGAGGTGGAAGCGTGTCCATCTGCAGGTGTACTTGAAAGAGTCCCTTCAGTTGAAATGAAGAATGTATATCCGCATGTTGCACTCATTTTCTGATCATATGTTTTAACCTAAACCTGCTTTGTTTTCTAAAACTTTTTAAAGCACAGAACCGTCACGCTGCGCAGACAGCCCGCCGGCGGCTTGGGCCTGAGCATAAAGGTAGGAAGGCGTTCTCCGCGAGACTCCTTTCCGAGCGCGGGTCTGCGCCGTCCTGACCGAGCCCTCTCTCTGCCTGTCTTCCAGGGAGGCGCCGAGCACAGGGTCCCCGTCGTCATATCAAAGATACTCAGAGGCCACGCAGGTAACTCGGCCAGGACGCCCCCTGCACGCCGCGGCAGCTTGTGAGGTGACACGGCTGTCACTGGAAACGATGACAATCTGCTGGGCTGTTTAGTTGCCCTTTTGTTCGTGTCGTTGTCCCTTCGCTACCGCGAGGCGGCTCTGCCTTTTCATGTCCTCTGACGCCGCAAGCCCTTAAGAGATATCGACTCCCCTGAGACCATCAGGGCAGCAGCGGCCTGGTCACGGGGCAGTGTGACACGGGGCAGTGTGACAGTGGAGGACACTTGGCCCGGCACTGGCGGTCATGGTGCTCATGGAGGTCTGTGACGAAAATCGCATTCTGCCCTCCGGGAGTGGCGCTGTGAAGGGGGGGGCGGGATGGCCATGGGGGGGGTCGGGATGGCCGTGGGGGGGTCGGGATGGCCGTGGAGGGGGGGTCGGGATGGCCGTGGGGGGTCGGGATGGCCGTGGAGGGGGGGTCGGGGTGGCCGTGGGGTAGAGGTTGGGTGGCGTCAGGCTTGGGAGGGATGCTCGCCCCACAGCTGCCGCTGGCTCAGGTCGCCGTGAGCAGGAACCGGAGCAGACGTGGGGTTTGCGGCGGCACCTTCCGGGGCAGGGAGGTGGAGATTGTTCTAGTGCAGCCACTTTGTTAGATGGCAGGGACCAGTCCGGCGTCTCTGCAGGCCCTCCGTGCGGCCGCCTCTACGCTGCCCTGGGCCGGTTCCCCTGAGGCTCCAGGACCCTTTGTCCTGCCTGGTGGAGGAGGGGGGAGAAGGCAGGCGACCCCTGTGGGGGAAGGGGCTGCCTCTGGTGCCTGCACGCGGGAGCAGGGGTGTGTCACCCACCTCCGACTGGGCTCTTGAACAGCGGAACGTGAAGGGCGGAGAATAAGCTCCTGCTTCTCCTCCGTCCCCTGACCCATCTCACCCGACCGCGGCCCGTGCCCCACGTCACAGCACGTGGCAGCCAAGTGATTTGGGGAGAGGCGGCCCGGGCGTGGGACCCCACCACCACGTGCTCTGCAGGTGCATGCGTGAGGGCTGTGGCCATGGACCTGCGGCTGGAGTCGGTGTCCACGTGGAATGTTAATTTCCCCACAACACCTTCGACTCATTCATACAGAAAAGAGAGATTTTAGCCGCACATTTGCATCTGCGAAAAGACTATTTTTACCCAGAGGGCATTGAGGCACTGGCTCAACGGTGCACATTTCTCCCTTGTTGAGCAGGGTTGCAAACAGGATAGTGTTTCATCAGGACCGAGGCCGGGCCTCGGGGCCTCCGGGGAGACTGGGGTGTGAGTCGCGGCCAGCGCACGGCTCTCCTGAACACGCCGTCCTAGCACAGGAGGGTTTTGGGTTTGTAGGAAACGCAGTTTTGATGAAGCCACGTGGTCTCTCTTGTTGACGTCGTTCAGCCGGACTGGCGTGCTCCTGTGGTACATTCTGCATGGACACGTGGTGCCGAGATGCTTCCAGAGCCCAGTGTGCCTGCAGGGGGGACAGTCCCTTCTTGGGCCTGGCTTCTGTCGGCTCCTTCCGTGCCGGCGGTACACGGGGTGGGCTGGCTGGTAACAAGGCGAAGGCTCAGGGACATTGTTTTCATGATCTTGTGAACACCCTGTCTTTGTCACTCGTATAGGTTTTGGTTTGTGGATGTGAACGGGTCAGAGAAGGAGAGGAAGTAAGATTGACCAGCAGATAAAAAATCAGACAAGCATTTTATGCCGGGTGCCTGGGTGGCTCAGTCGGTTCGGTGTCTGACTTCAGCTCAGGTCATGATCTCACGGTTCGTGGGTTCAAGCCCCGCGTCGGGCTCTGTGCTGACAGCTCAGGGCCTGGAGCTGCTTCGGATTCCGTCTCCCTCTCTGCCCTTATCCCGCTCATGCTCTGTGTCTCTCTCAAAAATAAATACGCATTTTTTTTTTAATGAAAAGGATTTTATGCTTAAATTAGAGAGAAAACCTCATTCTCTATGGAAGGATGAACAGGTCAAGGTGCAGAGAGTGCAGCTGTGAAACCAGGCTACAATTGAGAAAGACACCGGGCCGCCGGAACCACCTCATCAGCTGCAGGCGGGGGTGCGGGGGGTGCGGGGGGTACGGGGGGGTGCTGTGTGGAGGTGGCTGGCCGGTGGTTCCTGCACTTCCTACCCCTCCTGCAGCCAGAACGTGCGGAGGCCTCCTGAGCAGAGACCCCGCAGGTGTCGGACGAAGCTCCCTGTCTTCTCAGGCTGCTTCCCTCCCGGTGATGACGCCTGTGAGCTGAGAGCCAGGGCCCTGTCCCCATCCAGTGGGTCCCCTGTCCCTGTGCTCTGTCCCCGCTGTCCTGCCTCGGTCGGCCCGCTAGCTCGGGCCTCCTCTCGGACATGATGCCTGCGGCCTCCCACCCCGCTGCAGACGTCTGCCTGCGTTCCAGACCCGTCGCCTCCTTTCTCACCCAGTGTGTACCCCACACCCTGAGCTCTTTGGAAAGTGCGTAAATGCCCAGTGCACCATGAGCTTGCAGAGAGCGAGGGCTCAGCGTAACGTCGTTTGCGTCTCCAGAGTACTGCTTGGGATGAGTGTTTCATGGGCAGGGACACCCGTGGCTGCTGGGAACGTCTCATCAGCTGCCATGGGCCTCTGGTGTCGCGCGAAGAGTGTGGGACCCGTGTGCTGGGGCCCTGGAGCCAGGCGCGCTGGAGACGTGCATGGCGGCAGCTCATGCCCTTGGGAGCTAGTTCCCAGCCCAGCAACTGGACGTGTTCAGGATTCGCTTGTGGAGACTGGAGGTGGATGGGGGGAGGTGGGGACTGACTGGTCCTGGGGAGACGGCCTCACCCCTGTGGCCGGGGTACCCTCCCTGATGTGGCAGGTGTCCCCGTCCCCAGAAGCAAGGCCTAGAGGTTGAGGGATTGTCTGCAGTTCCAGTCTCACTGGGAACCTGACGTGCACCTGGCTTTGTGTAAATTTGAGGTCAGAGGGGAAGGTCAGATCTGGTATCCGTCATCGGATTTGTGCAGCCGCATTCGACAATTCACATCTTTGGAAGAGTCGATGTTCTGGGCATTCAGCGGTGAGCCTGCCGTCACGGTGAAATCGGGGCGAGCAGGCAACAAGGAGACGAGGAACATACGTTCAGGCGGCAACCATAGTTTGTGCCGTGTAGGAAGTGAAGCCATGTGATGGATGGGATGTCAGGAATGCAGGGATTTGCAGGAAGTGGAGGAGGGGCAGCCCAGGCGGCCTCCACGGGGGTGTGGGGGAAGGGGGGTTCTGCAGGAAGGGGCAGGTGGCGGGCACTCAGGGTCTGAAGTCCGTGGAAGGAGCTCGGGTTGCATATAGAGCGAGAGGGTGGTGTGAGGACTTCCCAGACAGGGGGTCAAGAGATCTGTTTTACGTTAAAGGGCAATCGCAGGGCAGCTGCAGGAAGCGGGCGGAGGAGGGCCCGTGCCCCCGGCCGTGTTGGTGAAGGTGGAGGCAAGCCGCCAGCCCCTCAGGTGCTTTGAAGGGGAGCCCAGGTGTGGCTTTGCAGGGACCCTTGCTGGAGTCCCTGTATCTTTAACTTCAGCTGCATCCGGTGGCATTTGGTAACATGACAGTGGACACTGGGCACCAGTGGATGCTGGAAATGAGGGTGGGGGTGGGGGTCCACGCCCCGTGGCAGGTGCATGTTTACGGGTGCGTGGTTCCCTGTGTGAGGCTCTCAGGGGGACTCCAGGTCGGGGAATTAGAACAAAAGAAGCATTAGAATTAGGGTGATTTCCTAAGAACTTAATGTCCACGGGGAAGAGTGGCTGCCTGAGCACCTGGGGTGTGGAAGGAGGGGTCTGAGTGGGTCCAGGGGCACAGAGGGAAGCCCAGGGGCGCAGAGGGAGGTCCAGGGACAAGGTTACCTCTGGCTCCTTCGATTCTTCAGGAAGACCTTTCCTACCTCCTGTAAGCACGTGAAGTCCGTCTGGGGCTCGGCACACAGGATGCACTCAGAGGCTCTGCCCACACACTTCGGGTGCTGGCGGGTTGTGATTCTCACATAGCAGCCCCTCCCAGGCCTCCGGGGAGGGACCCTGGGGGACCCCTGTGCACCACGGCCTCGAGTTGGGGGGAGGCTCTGAGCTCAGAGGCCCAGTGAGTCCGCGATGTCTGCTCTCATCATGAGGAAAAGCTACAACTGTTTACTTTGCTTAAGGGACAGTTATTAATACCACATACCTACTAAGCAAAATCTTAAAAAATGTTTTTCCTTGGACATTTAACATTCCTTCAATCCCTGAAGTCCTTCAAGTTATTATTTCTGTCTGGTGACTTCAGACCTCGTGAACAGGGGGCAGCGCACTTGGCTTGTAGGATCAGAGGCTCCTGCTCACTCACGGGGACTTGTGGGTGCGCCGAGCTCACCCTCACTGTGGGGACAGTGAAGACACACCCACTTCCTGGCTTCCTGGAGTATGCCTCCTGCTGGAGAAGCCAGGGCACCTGCAGGGACACAGATAAATGGTGGCAGTTGCCTATCTGTACTACAAAGGGAAATACGCACGTCGGCTGACGCATTCTGTGTCTGCGCATTACCTGCCCCCCCACCGTCAGGTAGGGACTCTCCCGACCACCCCCCGTCGTGCAGAGAGAACACTGAGGCACAGATACACTAAAAAGACTGTCTAGAGACACACAGTTGGCAAACAGCAAAGCCAAGGCGTGACCCGTGCGGCCTGCTCTGAAGTCCTCCTGAGGAATTGCCCCGAAAATCCATGGACTCACATTCAGGTGGGAGTGGCCTTGGCTGTTGAGTAGCCTAAATGTACAGTGGCCTGGAGGGAAAGGGCCTGCTTTTCTCACTCGGTGAGAAGCCAGCGGTCCAGGCCCCGCGGCTCCCCACCCTTCCGCGGGCCGTCCCTGTGGCCTAGGGCTTCGCCTCGTTGCCTGTCATGTTTGCAAAATGGCGGCCGCATTTGAAGGCAGGAGCCCTCTCTCCGGGTGGGGCAGAAGGGAGCTGGGACGCCACCTCCAGGAAGAGCCATCTTTTCACCCGGGAAGCATGCCTTCCAGCATCCTCTGCACCCCCATCACCGGAACCACACCCCAGATCACCCTCGGAAAGGCGGGGGCAGTGAGCTTGCACCGTGCCGTGTGGTTAGCTCTCTCCCGCCCGGGGGTGGGGCGCAGGGCCTGCTCTCCCCGGGGGCAACGCCCAGGCTCGGCCGCAGCAGCGTGAGCACGCGCACCTGTCGTGGGGGGTGTGACTCGGGCTGGGCAACGGCGGGGGGGGGAGGCGGGGGGGCTTGCATTTCGTCAACAATGGTGCCTTCAGCCGCCTCCTGTCCTGGGAGACAGAGGGCCTCATGTGTCCATTTGCGCTGCCCTTTCAAACCTTGACGGGTCCTGGGCGGGGGGGGCCCACTGGACCCTTCCTTGTTTAATACCACATGGTGGTGAGGTCCCTGCTGGGTCCTCGCCCTCGTCGGCTCTGCGCGCCTCCCCACGCTGGCTCTCGTGTGTCCTGCTAGTCACGCTCGTAGCTGCTGCCCAGCCTGTGTTCTTGCTTCTGTGCCAACAGTGGAGTCGGCAGCTGCCAGGGAGCCCTTTCCCGCGGGCACGGGGTCTGGAGCCGGGGAGCCCTTTCCCGCGGGCACACGGGGTCTGGAGCCGGGACGCCCTTTCCCGCGGGCACACGGGGTCTGGAGCCTGGACGCCCTTTCCCGCGGGCACACGGGGTCTGGAGCCAGGACATCCTTTCCCGCGGGCACACGGGGTCTGGAGCCCGGGAGCCCTTTCCCGCGGGCACACGGGGTCTGGAGCCTGGACGCCCTTTCCCGCGGGCACACGGGGTCTGGAGCCTGGACGCCCTTTCCCGCGGGCACACGGGGTCTGGAGCCGGGACGCCCTTTCCCGCGGGCACACGGGGTCTGGAGCCAGGACGCCCTTTCCCGCGGGCACATGGGGTCTGGAGCCGGGGATGCCCTTTCCCGCGGGCACACGGGGTCTGGAGCCGGGACGCCCTTTCCCGCGGGCACACGGGGTCTGGAGCCGGGACGCCCTTTCCCGCGGGCACACGGGGGCTGGAGCCGGGACGCCCTTTCCCGCGGGCACACGGGGTCTGGAGCCGGGACGCCCTTTCCCGCGGGCACACGGGGTCTGGAGCCGGGACGCCCTTTCCCGCGGGCACATGGGGTCTGGAGCCGGGGATACCCTTTCCCGCGGGCACACGGGGTCTGGAGCCGGGACGCCCTTTCCCAGGACGCCCTTTCCCGCGGGCACGGGGTCTGGAGCCGGGATGCCCTTTCTTGCGGGCACACGGGGTCTGGAGCCGGGAGCCCTTTCCCGCGGGCACGGGGTCTGGAGCCGGGGGCGCCCGAGAAGGGAGACCAGAAGAGCAGGCAGGGCAGCTGTCGGCCACTTAATGGTGAGCCGGCAAACGCTTTCTTGTAGAGGCTCCAAATCGCACGGAAATGTTCCCTAACTTACCGCATTATATTTCATGCGCAAGTTTCCTAAAATATGTGGTTTGAACTACAACTGTGACTTATGACTCCATTTGTTAACACTTAATGAGCCATAAATGGTTACCAACTGGAAAAAAATCTTAGAAATAATGTAATAGAATTTTCCTTCCTCAAATGAGGAAGCTCCGGCCTTCATACCAGTTAGAGCCTGGTTGGCGACGACTCGTCCGTGACCACTCGTCCCTCAGGCCTCCTGTGATCACAGTGTCTCCCACATACGTGTCCGGATTGCTGCTGCCTTTGCCGGTGAAGAAATGTCTCCAACCCAAACAGAAAATGCGCATACTCTTGTGGGCTTTTGTTACTTGTTAATGATTGTACAAAGGCGAATAGGGGTCAGAGGAAGTCGTGAGGAACTAGAGCCAGGACACTAGGGTCCAGTGCCGCGATTTGCAGACCTGCATATGGTCCCCCCGCCCTGCGCGGCCCTCCTGTCCTTCCCCGACAGCTTCCTGTATTCCCTAACTACATCCCGGGTGCTGGTTCCTTCCAGACCCTGGGGACACGGAGATGCCGAGCCCAGGACCTCGGCCTGGGGGAAAACTAGATCAGTACTTGAAGACAGACATGGAAGTACACTGTTTGTGTGAGTGCGTGTGATTGTGTGCGCGTGTGTGCACGTGTTTGAGCATGTTCTGTTTAGAGTTACAGACACGTGTGTGTGCGTGTGTGTGCACAGACGTGGGCACAGCCAGCGAGATGAAGCGTCGTAAGCGGAAGGTTAACTCCCTCGTCAGCTGCGGCAGAGAGCAGATTCGCAGCTGCCTGTTCACACCAGGCTAAGCTGTGCTCGGCTCTGGCTGAGGGATGTGAGCAAATTTCATGACTCCAGGGCTCCGTGGATGGTGGGCGGAGGATGACCTTTCAGAAGACCTGGCCCTGGAGTCTCGAAGCGTGACCTGAGGAGGGCATTCGCCCTGGCTGGGCTTCCTGTCCTTGCTGTGAAGTGATCCGCATGGAGTTCTGACCCAGGCCCGGAGGTCGGGCGTCTGCGGCAGGTGTGTGAAGACTCACAGGAGGGGGCCACCCGCTGACCAGCGGCCTCTGCCGCGTGCAGGGCTGACAGTCAGGGCCCTTCACTGTTCTCAGAGCCCAGGGTGCACAGAGCCCGTCCGGGCAGCGCCACCTCGTGCAGCTCAAGCTGGCCCCGTTGAGGCTGCCAGTGAGGAGGGTGGTGTTTAGCGGGCGAGGACATCTTTCTAGTTCGTGCCTGCGCCTGGTAGGTAAGGGAGGCCCCACAGAAACTGCTCCGGGAGGGGCACACACGGTTTTCCTCTCGCAGCGCGCAGGAGAGGCATGTCACGTGCTGTTGTGCTGTGTCTGTTGTGTGTCCCGAGCCGAGCTGGCCCGTCGTGTGGGGGCGAGATCAGTCTCAGGCCTGTGCTCCTGCTCATCTGCTTCCTGGTGGTGGTGAGAGTACCTGCCCAGGCCCACCTGTTCACACCTGCCCACACCTGTTCATACCTGCTCACACCTGTTTCCACCTGCCCAGGCTCACCTGCCCACACCTGTCCAGGCACACTTGCCCAAACACACCTGTTCACACCTGCCCACACCTGTTCATACATGCCCAGGCCCACCTGTTCACACCTGCCCACACCTGCCCACGCACACCTGCCCAGACATACCTGCTCACAACTACCCAGGCCCACCTGCCCATACCTGCTCACACCTGCCCAAACCTACCCAGGCATACCTGCTTGCACCTGCCCAGGTCCACCTGCCCACACCTATTCGCCCTGCCCACATCTGCGCAGGATGTAGAAATGCAGGCTCCTCGGGGCGCCTGGGTGGCTCAGTCGGTTAAGCGTCCGACTTTCGCTTAGGTCATGATCTCGCGGTTCGTGGGTTCGAGCCCCGCGTCGGGGTCTGTGCTGACTGCCAGCTCAGAGCCTGGAGCCTGTTTCAGTCTGTGACTCCCTCCCTCTCTGACCCTCCCCTGCTCACGCTGTCTCTCTCTCTCTCCTAGAAATAAATAAAAATATTTTTTTAAAAAAAGAAAGAAATGCAGGTTCCTCAAGGAGGCTGAGTGATGTCATCACCCAGAATTCCACTTAAAAACGTGAACCAGCACAGGCGGCAGGACTCGGCACCTTCTGTAGTTATGAACGGCCTGAGACCCTCCTCTTACGTTGGGGCAGCTGAGTGCAGAGCTGGGCGTGGAAGTTCTCATCACACTTGCCTCCCGCTAGCTCTCCCCTAGTTCTTATAACAAACCCCAGCCCGCTTTCCGCCAGTGAGCTCACCGGGTGAGGGTGGAGGCTCCGGGGCCAATCCTGGACGAGTTACACACGTGGATTTCAACTTCTCTTCTTATTACTGTAAACAAATCGATGAAAGGCTATTTTTTAAAGCAATCAAAACAGAACTTGAAACAGATAATAGAGGTGGACTCCTCCTCGGTGAGAAATGCTGAAGTCCCAGCGGAGCCAGACAGATCCCAAGCTCAGCAGGGGCCCTGTCACACCCTGTGGGATCCTGTCGCACCCTGTGGGGCCCTGTCGCACCCTGCGGGGCCCTGTCACACCTGCGGGGCCCTGTCACACCCGCGGGGCCCTGTCACACCCTGCAGGGCCCTGTCACACCTGCGGGGGCCCTGTCACACCTGCGGGGGCCCTGTCACACCTGCGGGGCCCTGTCACACCTGCGGGGCCCTGTCACACCTGCGGGGGCCCTGCCACACCTGCGGGGGCCCTGCCACACCCTGCAGGGCCCTGTCACACCTGCAGGGCCCTGTCACACCCTGCGGGACCCTGTCACACCCTGTGTGGCCGTCACACCCTGCAGGGTCCTGTCACACCCTGCGAGACCCTGTCACACCCTGCGAGACCCTGTCACACCCTGCAGGGTCCTGTCACACCCTGTGGGACCCTGTCACACCCTGCGAGACCCTGTCACACCCTGCAGGGTCCTGTCACACCCTGCGGGACCCTGTCACACCCTGCGAGACCCTGTCACACCCTGCAGGGTCCTGTCACACCCTGTGGGACCCTGTCACACCCTGCGGACCTTTTCGCACCCTGTGGGATCGTGTTGCACCCTAGGCTTCCTGCAGAATTGCCAGGAATAGGGATGTTTTGGACGGGAGTTTATTTTCGGAAAATCAGATCCAAGCCACCGAAGGTGATCAGTCTTTCCCTGGTGATCCTGCAGAGCCTGGGGTGGGGGTGGGGTGTTTCTGAGACCTCCGGGAAAGCTGTACAGCCATCAGAGGTGTCAGGATTACTGGCTTTTTCTAACAGCTGCTGACACAGTCACATATATGTTACTAGTTAGTCAGTTAACAGAAATAACTTATTGTCCTTTTTCTTTCTCATAAAAGTGAAGACAAGAATATTTAAGTTTTAGTAGCAGGTAACTGAGCAGAGGTCAGTATCAAAGCTGTACTTTCTCTACATAAAGCAGCTTGGTGGCGTGTGGGCTTGGGAACAGATGGTCCGTGCACGAGCGGGGACGGGGACACAGACCGTGTAGAGGGAGCAGGAGCTGGACAGCATCATCTGGGAGGCCTGACCACAGACTGCGCTGCCACCAGAGCCCTTTCCCTGGTTGGCGTGGACAGAGCTGGCAGGCGGTGGAGGGCTTCCCGTGGGACTGCAGAGATGGGTGCGCAGGGAGGAAGTCATTCTGATCCTGAGAGCCTGGCCCCAGTAGTTAGGGGATGGCTCAGTTGTAGGGGTGGTCCCAGGGCTGGGGGGGGTGGTGGTCCCAGGGCTGGGGGGGGTGGTCCCAGGGCTGGGGAGGGGGGTGGCCCCAGGGCTGGGGAGGGGGGTGGTCCCAGGGCTGGGGAGGGGGGTGGTCCCAGGGCTGGGGAGGGGGGGTGGTCCCAGGGCTGGGGAGGGCTGGTGTGAGCAAGGAGGTGGAGGGTGAGGCATCTGCTCTGAGGCTGAGAACTGGGAGTTCAGAGAGGCACAGTGTGGGGCTGGGCATCAGTGGGTCCCCGGCACAGACACATCAGAGGCCGAGATCATATATACCCTTGAGACAGCTATCTCCGTATACAAATATATGTTAACATTGGTTGAGTAGATTTGTATACTTTTGCAAATGAAGACCTCACTGTTCAAACTTTTAACACTTCATATCTTAATGTTTGGAACCAAAAAAAATTTTTTTTCAGATAAGGTTGAATTCTTTACTACCTGAGTTCACCGTTCGCATAGATGCCATTTTTCAGAGCGACTCAGGGGATAAAAGTATCCTTCACTGAAATTTAGTGCAGGACAAGCATGTGCAAATCCCAAAGGGAGGTTTCGAGAGGCTTAGCCCTGCTCTGAAGGATGCATGATGCTGAAATCCTGTCCCGCCTGTAACACGGTGTCAGGGCCTCACGCCATGACACCGTGGCCGCTGGCCCCGCCTGTCCCGCCTGTAACACGGTGTCAGGGCCTCACGCCATGACACCGTGGCCGCTGGCCCCACAGCCCCCTCCTCGGTCCCGCTTGCCTCACCCCGTTCCACGCGGCCAGGCCTGGAGAGACTCTGTGCCTGGTTCAGCTGCAAGGGGAGCTCTGGGGTCTGCGTTCTGGGTTCTCTGAAGCCCCCACTCCGCCCGCAGAGGTAAGTGTCCCGCACCTGGGACTCTGCAAACGCCATTCACGCCTCTCATGCTGGGTCAGAGCTATAGACAGGACTCCAGCATGCAAATTTTACAACGTATCTGTATAGCCGGTATCAGTAATCTTTGTGTCGCCCTGTGTGGGTGTTCACCTGACAGACTCTGGGCTCTGCCCCGGCTCAGAGCTAGACGGGTGCAGGCACAAAGGAGAGGGGGAGACAGGCCGGGAGGCAGAGACAGAGGGCCCTGGGTCACACCAGGGGGCCACGCAGGCTTTCTGGGCGCAGCTGCCGTGTAAATGAGAACTCTGTTAGTTAGCTGAGATCAGTACCCTTACGATTAGTAATGAGGGCTGCAATTCATCCTCAACAAAGTTTAATATTAGTTCAGTGGCCAGAAATAGTATTAACAACTAACTTTAAATACAGGGAGCTTGAAGAGAATTTCAGTGTGAAAAGAATAGCGTTTTCTTTAGTTTCCCATATTTAACCAAAGACTTAAAAGTTAAAACCAATCCGCACGAAGGCAGGAAACAGCAGCACCTTCTATTTTGGGGCAGGTACCTCAGTCTTCCCCGAAGCCGTGTGTGTCTGGGGACAGGAGGGCTGACGGGGACGGCACCGCCAGCCTCTGGTCTCCGCAAGGTCCCTTTAATTAAAACCGTCTGTGTAGTTTTGTCCCCAAGAAACAGCAGAAATGCTAACGAGTTTCTGGGATTCCTGTTTTATGGTCTGTGCCGACTTAATGACACCCGGGAAGCCGACTTTGCACGTAGCGTGAGGAAATTCTACAAAAGGAGGAGGTGACGTGTGTTTCCATATTAAACGGCTCTTGTGTGTCTGGGAAGTAACTCTCTCAATATGCTTCCAGTTTGCCGCCTGCTCAGCTTGATGGGCAGGGACCTGCCTACCCCCATGTGCTGGCACTGCCCGCACCAGCATAGGCCCACGCCCACCCATGCACACCCACCCGCACATACTGCACATCGGCACAGGCCCATGCACACCTGCACACACGCCCATGCACACTCACAGTACATACCTGCGCCAGCCCGTGCACCCACGCACACTCATACTGCATGCCTGCCCATGCATGTGCACCCACGGACACCCAAGTGCCCTCATATTGCACACCCCTGCACCTTGCACACACATCGACACACATGTATGTACCCCCAGCACACACTCCCATGTGCATGTTCATTCCCATGCACAAGTGCATACACGTTCACCCACACAAATGTGCATGCACACACGAAGATTCCTATGTACACATCCACCCACACACGTGTGCACACACTCATGCACACACATTCCCACATGCTTGATCATCCCACATGTGCATGCACATGCACATTCCCACTCACACTTGTGCACACACATTCACACACGTGCACGCATACACATGGAGATTCCTATGTACACATTCACCCACACATGTATACACACACTTGTGCACATGTTTGCCTGTACACACTCATGTACATGTTTGCCCACACGTGCCTGTGCACACCCATGTGCACACACATACATGTTCACCCACAGCCCACATGTGCACACACATTCATACACCTATGTTCACCCACACATGTGTGCATGCTTGCACACTCATGTACACACACACACAAACTATTCCAGTTGCTGTGGACACTGAGTTTGAACAGGGCCCTAACAAAGCTTGATGACCTGAATCTTAACACTGTTGCCACTTTTGCAACCCTGCAGCCGACCAGACGGGGATGCTGTTCGTCGGAGATGCAGTCCTGCAGGTCAGTGTTTCAAACTTGAGCCTCTGCTCTGTTGTTTCTCTTAAACTTAATCAGTGATTATCCTCAGAATTTTCAGCTTTCCATCTGTTGTCTGTCCAGGTTAACGGCATTAACGTAGAACACGCGACCCATGAGGAAGTGGTGAGTGTGCCCGTTTCTTATTACGTGTTCTTCTGTCCTAATGACTTTTCTTTGTAAGCGGTACTTTGCTGAGCGTGTCCCTCCACACAGACTCTGGAATTGGAAGGAGAGCTCAGAAGACTTGGTGGGGGCGCGCCTGGGGGCCTGGGTGAGAGTCCCAGTGTGGCAGCGAGGTGTGTACCGGGCGCCGTGGGACGGGTCCGCACGGGCCAGGCAGGGTGGATGGAGCGGCTCCTGTTGCAACCGGGGCCGTGTGGACGTGCTCCGGCCGTGTTGAGTCGCATCCGTCAGCTGTCTGCTGGCCGGCCGGCTGGAGCACGCTCATGTGTACCGTGGGCAGAGAGAGGCCTCGCAGGATGTCCCGTAATGCACGCACCTGGTGACCGTCTGGGACGAGGGCTCATCAGCACACACGCGCCCCAGCTGCCTTCTGTGGCAGAGGACGGTGCCCAGGGCAGGGCAGGTGCAGACACAAGGAGGGGTGAAACGCACACCCGGCGTGAGGCACTGCTGCAAGTGCACACAGTGGGGTGGGGCCGCACCCCAGTACCGCCCCGGGGGTGGGCGAAGCCGCACAGGCCCTTTCCTCAGCTTTTGGAACCGAGAAGGGGGAGGGCGATGGGTTGGGGTGCAGGCCAGTGCGTGCAGGGGCGGTGGCTGGGGGGTGAGGCGGGAAGGAGCGCCTAGGCCCAAGGGGGCAGGTGTTAGCACCCCCCACAGGGAATTTATTCTGCAGGTTACAGGGAGCCAAGCGTAACTTATGACCTTCCCCTGGGAAGGGTGGGCGTGCGTCCATTCATCAGCGTGTATCTTCCCAGGAAGCCTCCTCCCGGCTCACGTAGGGCAGAAGGTCCCCCGAGGTGGGTACCTGGACTCCCAGACCCCGGCACAGAGTCCCCAGAGCCTCGTAGCCTGTGAAGAGTTGTGCGCGGTCCCCTCTCCTCACTCGGGGCCTGGACCTGTGCCAGGTGTGGGGAAGGTGCTTGCGCTTGGGACAAACGTGTTTGTTGGCCTCAAGGGACGTACAGTTTGGGTACGTGGAAGCAGGTTCTCGTCCGTTTCCTTTCTGAGCTTGACATTTGTATGTGTTTTCTGTTCCATAAACAGCTGCCTTTTTTGAAGCACATGATTCAGGGGGACCCGCCCCGCCCAGCACTCATCCAAGAAACCAGTTCTTGAGTAAACAAGGTGCAAACGTTATAAACCGAGCCATTCCAATATTTGACACAAATTTACTTTTAAGTCACACTATCAAATTATTCATCTACCCCCTTTTTTACTTTAGGGAGAGTGTGTCAGGCAGAGTGACTGAGAGAGGGCAGGAGAATCCCAGGCAGGCTCCACGCTGTCAGCACAGCCCGACCCGGGGCTTAAACCCACGAACCGTGAGATCATGACCTGACCTGAAATCAGGAGTCAGACACTCAACTGCCTGAGTTCCCCAGGTGCCCCCACGTCTACAGAAAAGACATGATTGCAGCCCACCGCTGAGGAGACGGATTCATTTTCCAGGTTCATAAAGTTCATAAAAATATAAAATTTGTGAAGACCACAGAAATCACACAGTCTCACACCCTCATTGTTCAGAGTAAATTCTAGCTTCACTTAATTCTAAAAGGGAAAATGTCAGTTTTGCTCAACAGAAAAGATCCACAGAATGATTCATAATCACCCACATTCTGCCCCAAGCTTTGGAAAAGCTCTGATGCGATGGGGACGGAAGTCAGTTTCCACGTCATGCGTCTGTGGGAATAAACACGCAACTTTCCTTTCTAACACGCCTCGCATCCTCCCCCGTCAGTGACACGCCTCGCGTCCCTACCCCGTCGGTGACATGCCTCGCGTCCTCTGTCAATGACACGCCTCGTGTCCCCCATCGATGACACGCCTCTCGTCCTCTCCCATCGGTGACATGCCTCGCGTCCCCCCCGCCCCCGTGGGTGACACGCCTCGCGTCCTCCCCGTCAACGCCTGCTGTCAGGGCGGCCGCAGCAGGAGTAAGGGCCCTTGGGCACGTCCGTGCACTGGGCGAGTTCTGACACCTGTCACCCCAGAGAAAGGAAAGTGAGAGCCTGACCGCTGCCTGTGGAGCCTGGGGGCGCCTGGACGGGAGGTGACGGCTCGAGCAGCGGGGCCCCGGGCACGCGGGTCAGCGAGGGGCGGGACCGCGGCGGCTGTGCAGGGGGGCTCACAGCAGCCGGGGCGGGGGTCTGTGCTGGCAGGACCCCGTGACAGAGTCCGTTCTGCAGCGCGGTCAGACGCTCAGATGCGGACACCGCAGGGGACCCTCCCATGTTGTGACGGGAAGTTACTTGTGCTCTAACGTGGCGGACTGAGTTCTCAGGCCCTGTGAACACATGGGTGAAAATTGCCCTAATCAGTAAAAGTTCACTAACCTATTTCCCGGAGCCTCCTACTTAAGTTGAAATTAGTCATTTCTGTACGTATTTCAGTCATTGGTAGGACTTCTGTTCCCATGAAGGCCTCAGGGCAGTTTCTAAGTTCAGGTGGCTTTGAACTTAAGAATCCACAGAAGTAAAGTCAATCTTGTGTGTTAAGAACAAAACAAAGAAAACTGTGTGGAGCTCGGAGCACCTGGCGCCTTGCGGGTCCATGTCCTGGCTGGGCCGCCATCTGCCTCAGCGGTGAGCCAGGTCAGAAGTTTCCCTAATGAGAGCGGACGCCCACTTCCTCCAGGTCACCCACATGACACACATTCCCAGAACTTCGGCACCAGATCATGCAGAATGAGGCCTCTCCTTCAGGGCTGAGGGTGGTCTGGTGGGGAGCAGAGGCTGCACCCCTGCCGGCGGCCAGCCACCCGATCTGGTGTCCGCGCTTGGCTCCTGGTAGAGACGGCGAGCCCTCAAGACGCCTGTCACCCCATCCCAGGGGTTCACTCTCTGCCTCCTCCCGCGACCCCCCCACCACATCTTCTCTTCAGGGGTCAGGGGTTAGAGTGCCCTCCGCCCTGCTCTGTGAGGACCTGCCCAGAACCTCCCATCTCCATGAACCAACAGAAGGTTCCAGCAGCCTTCCCATCTCGTGAGGAGGAGCCTTAGAGCAGGATGGAGAAAGAGGCTAAACTGCATAGATTATGTGAGTGATGGATGGAAGGATGGATGGATGGGTGGATGGATGGGTGGATGGATGGGTAGATGGGTGGGTAGACGGGTGGATGGATGGATGGATGGGTGGGTGGGTGGATGGGCGGGTGGATGGGTGGATGGATGGATGGATGGGCGGCCGGCCAGGCGGGCAGGTGGATGGATGGGTGGGTGGGTGGATGGATGGATGGATGGGTAGATGGGTGGGTAGATGGGTGGGTGGGTGGATGGATGGATAGATGGATGGATGGGTGGGTGGGCGGCCAGGCGGGCAGGTGGATGGATGGGCAGGTGGGTGGGTGGGTGGGTAGATGGGTGAGTTATGGAGAGAAGATTAGATAGATAAATTATCAACGGGAGATTAAACGGTAGAGGTAGATAGGTGGATGACAGGGATAGATGATGAGTAGGTTAGCAGACGGGGAGCGAGAACTTAATGATGATGTTCTCTCACTCCCAGGTTGGAAAGTTGCTGGGGAGGTGGTTCTCAACCTCACGGCACAGGAGTCAGCCAGCGCCACTTGGAGATTTCAGTAGGTGCTTAGTTTCAGCACGACTCTGCCCTAGAGTCCCGACCTCTTAATCAGTGGAGTTCAAGGTCGCAGGAGTGGGAACAAAACCTGTAACGGCCTCCTGGTTGTGGCTCACGAGCGAGGAGTCAGCGGCTGTGGGCAGAGCCGTGGGGGTCACCAGTCCTGTTCCCGTGCTCACCTCGTCTACCACAACCCAGTGCAGCCCAGTCCCCGCGGAGCTGGGGTGGGTGACGTGCTCCTCGTGTTGTGGCTCGCTGAGCTGAGGTCCCCACTCAGACCCCACCAGAGCCCAGGGACCGGCCTGCTGCCCGAGGAGCTTTTTCAAGGCGAGAACATGTATTAGACACGGTTTTATTGACGTGGCCTTGTTCCCAAACCCAGGGCTGTGCGTGTGATTAGCCTTCTGCCCCCCCAGGAGCCACCTGTGCGGATGGCCCCTCCCGGCACCTGTGGGTCTTGAGCCCTGCTGCCCAGGTGACAGAGCACGTGGGTGAACAGGGCGCTGAGCCCTGTCACCATCGGCCGTCTGGGAAGATGTCCCATCAGGCTCCGCAGGGACCTCTGGGGGTTGGGTTGGCTTCCTCATTGTAGAGGTGCAACATGCAGCAATGTGTCCTTTGGCCGGAGAGCCTGACCTGCCCCAGGCCATCTGCAGAGCACACGGAGGTCACAGGCCTGCACGTGTTGTGGGGTCATTCTCGCTCTCCGCACATTACCAGGTCTTCTGCGGCACCATCTCCGCACGTTACCGGGTCCTCTGCGGCACCGTCTCCTCACGTTACTGGGTCCTCTGCGGCACCTTCTCCTCACGTTACCGGGTCCTCTGCGGCACCTTCTCCGCACGTTACTGGGTCCTCTGCGGCACCTTCTCCTCACGTTACTGGGTCCTCTGCGGCACCGTCTCCTCACGTTACTGGGTCCTCTGCGGCACCGTCTCCTCACGTTACCGGGTCCTCTGCGGCACCGTCTCCGCACGTTACCGGGTCCTCTGCGGCACCGTCTCCGCACGTTACCGGGTCCTCTGCAGTGCTGCCTTGTTTCCCCCAAGTTGAAGAAGCAGGATGTCCCCAGGTAGCAAACCAGGATGCCCTGTGAACCGGGGACTGAGTGACAGTCACTGGCACAGCCCGGAGGCTGGTGTTTGCCAACAGCTGGAAACTGTAGAGAAGGGAAGGTGGGCATGTGGGCGGGGTACGTGAGGTACCAGGTATGTGTCACTTGCTCGGGGACCATGACTGAGGTTCCCTGTGTTTACGGTAAAGCCCTGTTGTCCCTGACAGCACACACCTGCTTTACGCCTGGGCCGGGAAGAGAGGTGGGCTGGGGATGCGGGAAGGGCGTCCCTGCCTTCAGTCCTTCGTGCAGCCCGGCGTTTGGCTTTCTGTTTGCAAGGGAGGGGGATGGGCAGCTCGCTGGGACACCATGACACACGTGCGTGGCCTGGCATCTGGCCAGCAGAGTGTGAGCAGAAGTCACGACAAAGGACATGTTTACAGGCTCCCGCGTGTGCAGTCTGATTGGGACGGAGGAGGGGTCTAGCGGCTGCACCCCTGCAAGCCCGCTGTCCCCCCAGCTCACAGATGAGGAAGACGGGCCCGGCCAGCCACTCCGTGAGGCCATGTGGATGTTCCCTATGGTCGACAGCTTGCCTGCTCGCACAGAGTGCTCTTCCAGGGACGAAGGAAGGAAACGGAAGCCAGGAGGGGAGGTGGAGGAAGAGCAGGAAGGAGGAGAGGTTCTGGGGCAGCGAGGGTAGTCCCTGCCCAGCCCCTGGCTGCGGCCACCCCCACGCCTCCAGGTTGACTCAGGCTCCAGACTTCGGGGACCGTGCGTCCCTGCAAATCCCAGATGTAACCCTCACCAGGCACCGGCGAGTGTGTCTCCTCCCCCACGGAATCTGGAGGCTGTTAGAAACGTGTCCTGAGGGGCGCCTGGGTGGCTTAGTCGGTTAAGCGTCCGACTTTCGCTTAGGTCATGATCTCGCGGTTCGTGGGTTCGAGCCCCGCGTTGGGCTCTGTGCTGACTGCCAGCTCAGAGCCTGGAGCCTGTTTCAGTCTGTGACTCCCTCTCTCTCTGACCCTCCCCTGCTCATGCTGTCTCTCTCTCTCCTAGAAATAAAAAAATAAAAAAAAAAAAAAAAAAAAGAAACGTGTCCTGGGAAGCAAAGCAAATGAACAGACAGGCTGGTTCATACCATGCGGGCCCTGGACAGTTAGTGGTTCCACTGGCGTGAAACACGATGTTCCTCTTGTCAAGTGTGTAGACATGTGTGTGCGTGTTATTGCTGCATTGATAGAATTAGAAGCAAAGAGGCCACTGGAGGTGAATCGACATGAGCAGGAAGGAGACCCACGCACAGTTCTGCCTGCTTTTGTCTGGAGCACATGGAAAGTTCTTAACACCCCCATCCTCAGGTCTGTACACTCCAGCTGCTCTGAAGGACCCAGAAATGTCTGTGGCTTTGAGGTTTTGGGATCTAGCGGGCTGGAAAAACCTATTCTGTCGCGCTGGCGACGAAATCACTCCCGTCCTGAACCGACGGGTCAAGTTTCTTCATGACTTTCTAGCTGACATTTCTCCATTACTGAAACTGATGCAGTACTGCGTCACTGATAGTTACGTGTATGTGGGAAAGACGTGGCAATCACAGGTCCCACAGTAAATAGTGAATCGCATTTAACAGCCTGGACCTGGAGGTTTAGAGAACTGTTTTGAGATGGAGTTTTGACTCCGACGGGTTTCAGGAAACAGTCGGAAGGGGTCAGGGACATCCGGGTTCGTATTTCTAACGCCTTAATGGGCACTCGTGTGCTCTTATCTCTAATGCTTGCCTGGGGGACGGTGTGCAGGACATGCTAATGAGCACCTGGCTTTGTGCAACACAGAGACTAGGTCGTGTGTCTCCGGGACCCCGTGGCCATGGGCGCCCCTGCCGGGCAGCACATCAGAAAGGAAGACGGAGAAGTCTGGGACCGAGTCTCCGGCCTCCCGGCTGCAGCTTCCATGGCACACAGCGTGCCAGGCTTTCTGTTTACTCTCCAGAAAGGCACTTCGGTGGGAGTGTGACGTGTCCCATGTGTTGCTTGCCATGGACGTAATGGTGTCAGCCAGGAGGAGGCCTGGCCGGAACCGGAAGGTGTTGAGAAGAGATTTGGTGAAAACAGGTTTTCTGCTGTGTGAGAGCTTGAGGGTTCAAGTCGGCAAGCACAGGAAGGGCTTCCGAGTTTAAATCCACGAACTTAGGATGCTCAGCCCACGGTGGCGGATGTCACGGCTGAATTACAAGGTGTGGTCACGGATGGGTTGTGGTCTGAGCTAATTGACCTGGGGCCGGGTTGGTTTTGTGTGTAAGATCAGGGAGGCTTGACCAAAACCTCTCCTTCCTTCTGAGTTAGAACATGATAGGTCATGTTCTGTGATGACTGTCATCCTGCGTCACTTTGGAAGGAGCCAGCCTTTGACAGGACACACGGAGACCTCCTCCACCATTTTCACGTCCCAGAAAACCAGCCACACTCATTTCCAAACATGTGGGCTCTGAAGGCGGGCCGCCCGGGACGCGCCTGCAGCAGACCTCTGCCTTGCTCTGGGCTGCGTGTGGTGCTTGCCTCCAGGGTGCCTCCCGGGATTCACGGCTGGCGCGCATCAAAGCCTTTGTTGTCGCTTCCTGGGGTTTTTGTATCTTTATTTTTATCGATGTGTAGTTCACGTATGGCGTCAGATCCGTGGCAGGTGTATGAGGCTCTCAGCATGGAAGGTGCACCCCGTCCCCCTCACCTGTTTCCCTGCCCCGCCCGCCTCCCCTCTGTGGCCTCAGTGTGTTCTCTGTGGTTAAGAGTCTGTTCCTTGGCTTTCCCCCCACTCTCTTTTCCTGTCCCTTTGCTGGTTTTGTTTCTTACTTCCCACATAGGAGTGAGATCATACAGTGTTTGTCTTCTCTGCCTCGCTTACGTCACTCAGCGCAGTAACCGTTCTGGGCCCGGCCCGCATTGTCCCTGTGATGTGTGCTGGCCACCAGCCCGGGGCCCCTCCCGCTCAGCATGGTTCTTTAATCGATCTCTTTCCAAATCCAGCCCCTTGTCAGCAGAGACCTCACGCTGCCTCTTCTCCCTAAGGTGGGACTCGCTGCCACGTCTGCCTCCCGGCCCCCAGCCCTGCCGCTCCGTCCATCCAAGGGACACTCGCATGCCTTTCTGTTGATATTTAGGTCAAAACTTCATTCTTCTTCAGGCCACTTTGAGCACCTTGACTCCCGAGATCCCTCCCCTTGGCCGCTGGCGTGTCCCTCCATGTTACTATCGTCGCCTGGTGATCGTGGGCGAGGTGAGCAGGGCCCCTCACACGGCCAGGCACCTGCACACACTGGCACGTGTCCAGCCCTCCACACGGCTCCGGGGGGAGAGTGTGGTGGGCCCCACGTTTCAGGTGCACGGCTGTTCCACAGACTTGAGAACCAAACCAGGTTTTCTTAATTGTGGGTCACTTCTATTTTAATATACTCAGTGTAATAGACAAAAATATATGATATTATTCAAATCTTACATTTAAAACCTTAAATTTAAAACCTTACTTTTCCTTTGTTCACTACAGAATGGAATGTTTTACTTGCCTTACACGTGGTGCATAAACCTGGTGCAGGTTAGAAGTCCTGTGTTAGGATGGTCGGTGTGGCTCACGTGTGATACACTCACCTGAGCGCTCACCAGACATGTGCCAGATGCCATGTCCTGGCTTCCACTCTTGAATTGGATACAAATGCACCATCGGGCAAGAAATCTGCGTGCCACGTTATGTACTGCCTGCTACTATTATTTGAAGGATTGTTTTCGTTATGGCTAATGGATTAGGGTTCTAGCAGAGAAACAGCCACAGAGGGAGATACTGGATGTGTGTTGGGGGGGGCGGGGAGGGAGAACTCTTGACTTGAGGTCTGAGCTTCAGGCTGGAAACTCCTGGCCAGAATTTGTGGCTTCAGCTAACAGAATTTTTTCTTTCTCAGAGAATCCTCAAATTTTTAATCTTAAAGACTTCAGTTAATTAGAGGAGGCCCACCAGCATTATGGAGGGTGACCAGCTCTACTAAAAGTCACTGACTGCAGATATCAGTCATATCTACGAAATACCTTTATAGCAACACCTTGGTAGCTGGTACTGTAGCCTAGCCGAGTGGACACAAAACTATTAATAAACTGTGACATGTTGCTATATGATGATCATTTAAAAATTCGTAAATGAGGGCTGCTTGGGTGGTTCAGTTGGTTAAGCATCTGACTTTGGCTCAGGTCATGATCTCACAATTCATGGGTTTGAGCCCCATGTCAGGCTCTGTGCTGACGGCTCAGAGCCTGGAGCTGCTTCAGATTCTGTGTCTCCCTCTCTCTCTGCCCCTCCCCTGCTGGCGCTCTGTGTCTTTCTCTCTCAAAATAAATACAATTTTTAAAAAAATTTAAATAAAAAAATAGATTGTTTGAATGATACATGGGCAGAATCTGTTACTTTGAGTTGTAAGGAAAATGTGATATTACTGTTAGGAATGTAAATATAAATATGGAATAAGCACAAATAGTAATCTTGTGGCTCAGAATGACAGTTACACATGTAGAGGGAGGGCCCAGGGGCACCCCTCTGGGGACTTCCAGGGGGAGCAGGGAGGTGGGGACGGTGCTGGGTCCTGGAGGCGAGGGGACACAGTTGTGGCAGCGTCACCTGTGCCAGCGCGTCTGAGGGGTCCCCGGAGGCACAGATGGAGGGCGCTCCATGGAGCTTGGCGGTCCGCGGCCGGCTGGGGAGGCTGAGACACGAGAGTGTGCAGGAGGGACAGATGGTGTTTGCAGGCGGTTTTCTGTGAAGGGCAGCGGGGACGTGCGCTAGGGGAGGGTGCAGGCACCGCGGTTTGTACTGGATCCGGGAGCCACTCGCCAGGCACAGCGCAGGCACAGGCTCCGGGTGGGGAGGCAGGACTGATTCGCGCTCAGAGCGGTGGGTGGTGACGACACAGGTGGTCTTTATTTCCCCTGAGGGCATGGGAGGAGGACACTGCCTGACACACTCAGAGGTCCCCAAGAACGAGGCCACGAGTTTGACACAAGGCTGATCAGCCACTTGTTTCCCTCTGGCCACATGGTGCTGCCTGTGTGTGGCTGGACTGACGGTCAGCGGTGGCCATGATGCCAGAGGGTGACAGGTCGGGGTGTGTGAAGTCAAGGGGCACAGTGACGGGCCTGGAGTTAGAGCTGCACGAAGAGAGTGTGTGCATTGCATGGGAATGACCCAGAGAGGCAGCACCGTGGGGGACACGTGGGGCACAGACACCCCGGAACTCAGCAAGGTCAGGCATAGGACCCTGTCAGTGCAGCCAGCTGGGGACCCGACCACGGGAGGAGAGGAGGCCCAGGAGTGGCCAGGCCGGGACAGCATGTGTGAGGGTGCACACTAGCCGCGTGCACACCAGCCCATGCACACCAACCCCATACACACCGGCCCCATGCACACCAGCCCCGTGCATACTGGCCCTGTGTATACTAGCCCCGTGCTCACCGGCTGTAGTGCGCACTGGACCCTTGAGCACACCAGCCCCGTGCACACCAGGTCCATACACACCAGCCCTTGTATACCAGCCCTTTGAGCACACCGGCCCCGTGCACACTGGCCCCTTGTGCACATGGCTGGTTTTCTCTGCTCTACAGGCCTTGTGCATTGAGGCAAGTGTGCAAGATGCAGTGGGTAATTCGTGTTGACAGATTTCTCGGTGCACTTGCCCTGCGCCAGTTTCCAGTCCCTGGTATGGACGGGGGGTTTGTGCCCACATTCCTATGACCCCTGGCCCCTGGGTGCCATTAGCAGGTGGGCCCGTGGAGGTGATCAGGGTTCAGTCAGGTCATGGGTGGGTCCCTGAGGTGGGATCAGTGTCCCTGCAAGGAGAGACACTAGACCCCGCACCACACACCGTGCACGCCATCTGAGGCTGGGGAGGAGCCTCACTGGTGTCGAGCCCACTGGCCCCTGACCTCAGGCTCCGGCCCCTGAACTCTGGCAGATTGGCTTCTGTTGTGGGTGCTCCCGCCAACCCACTAAGACCCCAGGGGTTTGAATGGCTTGAGTGGCTTTTGTTAAAAGCTCGGAAAGATTTGGGGCCCCTGTGGGGGCTCAGTCTGTTGACACCTGACACTTCAGCTCACTCAGCTTATGGTCTCATGGTTCGTGGGTTGGAGCCCAGAGTCAGCCTCTGTGCTGACACCACAGAGCCTGGAGCCTGCTCTGGATTCTCTCTCTCTCTCTCTCTCTCTCTCTCTCTCTCTGTCCCTCCCCACTCACGTGTGTCCTCTCTCTCAAAAAATAAAAAGTTAAAAAAAAATAAAAAAGGCTTGGGAAAATTCACATGGAAGTCGAATCCTTTCTTAAAAGGGAAGACCCTTGACGTGGCTGCAGGAAGGCAGGGCTCAGCAGGGAATCAGAGGCAGAGGTTGGCAGCCCACGGATTCCCTGTGGGGATGGGACAGATGTGCCCTGGGGTCATGATGCAGGAGGAGGCCTGTGATCATGGACTTCAATTCAAAGCCAAAGGAAGGCCGACCTGGAGGCTGGAGTCAGGTGTCGGCCCTCTACACCTGTCGGTCTTCCCGCGATGGCTTGCGAGGAAGATGGTGTTAGTGCCCCTTGGTGAATTTGGAGGCATTAATGATCAGCGTTCACAGACATTTCTTTTTTTTCTTAATATTTATTTATTCTGGGGTGAGCACAAGCAGGGGAGGGACAGAGAGGGGAACAGAGGACCTGAAGTGGGGATCTGCACTGACAGGGCCTTGAACTCACGGACTAGGAGATCATGACCTGAGCCAAAGTCGAACACTCAACTGACTGAGCCCCCAGGCGCCCTTGCTCACAGACACTTCTGAACATGCAGACAGACTTGGCACCAACGTGGGAAAGACACACGATGAAGCGGAGCCTTCGTGGCCTGCACATGGGGGTCTGGAACATCATGGTGGGCAGAGGAGGTGAGGGGCCCCGCGTTCTGTTCAAAATGCCTAATTCCTCCAGGCCACTGGCCGCAGGCTTTGCTGTCATGCAGACAAAATCAGCTTGTCCGAGGTGGTGTCTCCTCAGGGGCCTAGGGAGTCGTGCTCGAGGGCAGACTCGCGGAAAGATGCAGTGGGTCCTTTGGGGTTAATCACCTCCACCACACAGGTAGGAGACCTTAATGCTTTGAGGTGCATTTTGCATCCTGAAAGCCTCGTGGGCAGCACCAGATGTGTGACTGCTCTTGTAGGCGGGGAGTGTGCGTCCGGAGAGGCGGGCTGGGGGCACACCCGTCTGCCGAGGCCGGGGAAGGGGGCCACCTGCACGCACAGACCCAGACTGTTGTCGTCTGGGGGACGCTCGCTCATTGAAGTTTAAAGCCATGTGAGCTCTGGACGTCTCAGGGCTTCTGCGCTCTTCCCGGATGTGGCCAGTGCCTGCGACCCCACGGGCCTCCGGGAGGGGCTGCTGCTTACGGCCGGGGGCCGGTGGTGGTCCCACGGGTCAGATGGAGAGAACACGGTGGCACTGAGCTGCCCGCAGATGCGTCAGGCCCCGCTGCTACGTCCTGTCCGCGAGCAGAGGCTGGTGCCAGGCAGGGGCCGCAGGCCGTGGGTGCTCCAGGCGCACCTGGTCTGGGGGTCTGACCCCTCCCGTGAGTTCCTGAGTGACTTGGTCCTACTGTGTGTGTGAAGGCGGGTTTGGACCTCGTCCCCGGCAGTGGACCTTGTGCACTTGTCCAGACAGCAAGGGACAGCCTGGTGTCCACCCCCCTTGCGTGTGGCTTATGTGAGGCGGGAGGCTGTCAAAGCAGGGCCACGGGGAAGGAGGAGGGAGGACGTGGAAGGTGTGGGAGGGACGCCACGGAGGCGAGTCTGCAGCTTCGTGGCCTGTGGTCTGTGGTCTGGAGTGTTTAGGGGAATTCAGGGCCTGGTGTGAGGTCACAGTGGAGGCGATGCAGCCATCGGCAGGCGGGTCCAGATCCCCTAGGGCGGAGTGCTGTGGACTGACAGACGAGGGCGTTTGTGTGGTCCTCAGGGCGGTGGAGGGGACGACAGGAGGTGTCTGAGAGACAGGACTCGGGCGTGACAGAGCCGAGCGCGTGGGGTCCCCGTGCCGGCGGGGTGGGCCCAGCCACACACCCGCTGAGCTCGTCACATCTGCTTCAACTCCAGTGAGCGTGCTGAGCACGGGAAGCCAACGGGACGTGGGTAGAAGTGGAGCCCCGTGGCGGGGACACGTCGGCACAGGGAGGGGACACCCGCTCCTCTCTCCAGAATTAAAATATGCTTCATACCCTGAAGTGGGGCCTGTGGTCTGCGGTGTCTCAGCTGTGCGGTGGTGTGCACTCTGCTGACCTCTGACCCTTGGCTCTTGGGCCCATTTCGACTCTTCACCTGACTTGACTTTTGGGGAGACAGTGTGCGTGGTGGGTGGGTAGCCTGATCTTGTAGAACACGGCTCGCCCCTGCCAGTGTGCACGAGCGTCCGTGTAGATGGAGCACAGGCAGCATGTGCAAGCGTCCGTGTAGACGGAGTGCGGGTGGCGTGCACGAGCATCAGAGCAGATCGCGCACAGACCTCCAGGCGTCCACAGGCCCTCACGTCCCAGGAAATCACTGGCGTGGAAATCTTGAGAAGCAGGCCAGGTGTATAGAACTCTTGTGTCTAAATTCCGTGTCTGGTCCTGTCGTGATGGTAAAGTGGCTATTTTTTGTCGTGTTGACAGGTGCATCTTTTGAGAAACGCTGGCGACGAGGTGGCCGTCACTGTTGAGTATCTCAGGGAGGCGCCGGCATTTCTGAAGCTCCCAGTAGGTAAGGGCGGAGAGGCCGTCAGGGCGCTGTCCTTCCTCGCCTCACTGTCTCGCGCTGGACGTGGCCCTGACAGGTGCGCGTCGGGTCCCCGGCGCGGGTTCGGAGGGGGCAAGGGCGCCGAGAGATACCCCGCGTTTTCACGTCCACAGGCTCTTAGAGGAGGCGTCCAACTGCCGCGTGCCAATTAATGAACTTCGTGGGTGGGTTCACGGCTCACGTGTGCTCCCTTCCCCCCACCCCCCCCGCACACGGGCATGTGTACCGGAACTAAGTCGTACGTGAAGTACTTGTGTTGACTTGAGAAACAGGCTGTGCAGGGGAGAAGACAGTCATCCGTGCGGGGAGGGGGGACGGCCATGCGTGCGGGGGGGACGGCCGTGCGTGGGGGGGGCGTTAGACGGCCGTGCGTGCGAGGGGGGACGGTCGTGCTTGCGGGGG